>NW_025423349.1:302500-336696 GCF_020497125.1 Mauremys mutica | reverse complement strand
GTTATAAGCGATAAATACACAAAATACAGAAATGAGAAGTATCAGTAGGCAGAGATTTGGCTTCGGGATGTTGCCACCACCGGCTCGGTGTTGAAGGGACGCCCCCCCCCCCGCCTCAGCCAACAGGGAGGGGCTCCCGGCATGGTGGGGGGGCAGGAGATATGAAAACCCCAGGAATCTGACGGCCAATGGAGGCCAGAGTTTCCTGTCTGGGTGAAGGTCCTAAAGATGCCTTGGTGGGAGAAGACCCAGGGCTTGATGTTTTTCAGATACAACCAAAAGAGCCCCCATCATGCTGTGCACACAACACTGTCCACCGAGCCCCACGGCACGGGACGCATCCACACCCGCAGGCCTCCTTGCCACCTCTGCAAACAGTCTCAGTGCCCTGACACCCACGCCAGCTCTGAAGGCCATAAACACGCTGTCCTATTCATAAAGACCCCTCGTTGGTGTCAGCAATGGGATGGGAGGGCCCCTGTTGGTGTTAGCGGCGGGATGGGGGTCCCCGTAAGTGGCAGCGTGTGGGAGTCCGGACACCTCTAGCTGCTCAGCACCGTGCTCCTCTGGCTGGTGGTGCCTGATTTCTCGAAGAACATGTAATCCTGGGGAGGGGAGAGAAACGGACACAGGGTCTAGTGCTTTTCAAATCGGCAGATCTCCAATCTTGGGGTGGGATCACCATGGAAAGAAAACGGGCCATGGCCCCTGCACCCTGGAGGCTCCGGCTATGAGAAGAGGAGGTTGGGTGGTGGAACGGCGGAAGAGGGCAGGTGGGGTGAGAGGTGGGGTGGAGGGGGAGGTAGGGCGGGCTGGTGGCATGAAGAAGAGGTTGGCTGGTGGCAGAAATGGGATGAGGGAGGGCATGTGGGTTGGGGTGGAAATGGAGGAGAGGTTGGGTGAGGTGCTTGGTGGCAGAAGTGGGATGGCCATTCATTGGTGGCAACGGTGGGATGAG
Organism: Mauremys mutica; assembly: GCF_020497125.1. Taxonomy (NCBI): domain Eukaryota; kingdom Metazoa; phylum Chordata; order Testudines; family Geoemydidae; genus Mauremys; species Mauremys mutica. Next base: position 335,738 of record NW_025423349.1, on the reverse strand, counting down.
GATGGCAAAGAGGCACAAAGTGATTGTTGATGCGAGTGGTGGGAAGGAAAAGTTAGGGTGGCCAGTGGCTGGCGGCGGGGGCGGGCACTCACTGATGGGACCAATAGGCTAGGGAGAGGGTGAGTCTCCCGTGGGCTGTAATCCGTTGGCCTATGTTGGTTGTTGGTTCGTGTGCGGGTGCTGGATGGGGTTGTTGGCCTGTGAGATGCAGGAGATGAGACAAGATGACCTGGTGGTCCCTTCTGGCCTTAAAATCTATGACTCTCTGGCGGTTTGGGGCGGGGGGTGGAAAGGGAAGAAACTGTCTGTATTGGTCGGTGGACGGGGGGAGAGGGTGGGCGGGTTGGTTGGTGTCACACATCGGATGAGGGCAGATGTCAGTTGGTGGCAAAACAGAAGAAGGTGATTTGTTGATGGGAGTGGTGGGATGGGGAGGTTGGGTTGATTGGTGCTAGCGGTGGGATTGGGCGGTTGGGTTGATTGGTGCTAGCGGTGGGATGGCGAGGTTGGGTTGATTGGCGTAGTGGTGGGATTGGGCAGTTGGGTCGATTGGTGCCAGCAGTGGGATGGCGAGGTTGGGTTGATTGGTGCTAGCGGTGGGATGGCGAGGTTGGGTTGATTGGTGCTAGCGGTGGGATGGCGAGGTTGGGTTGATTGGTGCTAGCGGTGGGATGGCGAGGTTGGGTTGATTGGTGCTAGCGGTGGGATGGCGAGGTTGGGTTGATTGGTGCTAGCGGTGGGATTGGGCAGTTGGGTTGATTGGTGCTAGAGGTGGGATGGCGAGGTTGGGTTGATTGGTGCTAGCGGTGGGATGGCGAGGTTGGGTTGATTGGTGCTAGCGGTGGGATTGGGCAGTTGGGTTGATTGGTGCTAGCGGTGGGATGGCGAGGTTGGGTTGATTGGTGCTAGCGGTGGGATGGCGAGGTTGGGTTGATTGGTGCTAGCGGTGGGATGGTGAGGTTGGGTTGATTGGCGTAGTGGTGGGATTGGGCAGTTGGGTTGATTGGTGCTAGAAGTGGGATGGCGAGGTTGGGTTGATTGGTGCTAGCGGTGGGATGGCGAGGTTGGGTTGATTGGTGCCAGCTGCGGGATGGGGGTTGGCGCTTGCTGGTGCCAGCGGTGGGATGTTGGGGGGAGGAGGACACTCACGATGAGGAAGCAGGCCCCCAGCAGCACGGCCTTCATCTTGACGTCCAGGTCCACGGGGAACTGGATGCCGAAGACGTCGGTGTCGGTGAAGACCTCCTTCAGCAGCCCCCCCCACTGCTTACTGATCCGGCCCACGCCCCGCGACTCGTCGCTCGTCTTCACCTGGGGGGGGGCAGCACCGAACGTGAGTCAGACGCTGCCCCACGGGGCCCAGGAGAGACCATTACCCTCCCAACCAATGCCCTCTGTGGCGTGACCAATGCAGGAAGTCCCGCCCCCCCTAGGCGGTGCCTGAACAGGAAGTGCCTCAGATGCCAATCCTCCCTTCCCTCTGCACCCACAGTCCACGCCCTGTTCCCCATACAGGAAGTGCCCCCATAGCTCCTCCCCCTGGGTCATGCCAATACAGGAAGTGCCCCAGAACGCCCCCCCACCTGACTAAGCCCCAGTGCCCCTAGTCCCCCACCTACCGCCACAGCCCCCCATCTCGGACATCCCCCCACACCCCAACCCAGTCCCCTCCCCACGCCCAAGCACCCCCTCCTCCAACTACCCAACGCTCCCCTCCCACCCCACGATGCAAATTCCCCCCATCCAGCCCGACACCCCTCCACTGAGACGCCAACCCCCAGCCCAGACACCCCCCCGTCCTGCCCCCACATGCGCCCCTCCACTGAGACATCAACCCCAGATCCAGATGCCCCCTCCTGCTCCCAGATACGCCCCCTCCAAGCCCAGATGCCCCCTCCTGCCCCCCAGATATGCCCCCTCCAAGCCCAGATGCTCCATCCTGCCCCCCAGATATGCCCCCCTCCAGACCCAGACACCCCCCCGTCCTGTCCCCCACATGCTCCCCTGCGCCGAGACATCAACCCCAGACCCAGACGTCCCCTGTCCTGCCCCACAGATACGCCCCCTCCACTAAGACACCAACCCCAGACCCAGACACCCCCCCGTCCTGCCCCCACATGCTCCCCTGCGCCGAGACATCAACCCCAGACCCAGACGTCCCCCGTCCTGCCCCACAGATACGCCCCCTCCACTAAGACACCAACCCCAGACCCAGACGCCCCCCGTCCTGCCCCCACGTGCCCCCCTCCGGGCCCAGTTGCCCCTCGTCCTGCCTCCCCAGGCGCCCCCGTCCAAAGGGACACCCACCCCCCCGCCCCGCCGGGCCCCCCCCAGCTACCTCGAAGTTGACGTCCCCCCCGCAGCGAAAGACGCAGCAGGGCCCGAGCACCCGCAGCACCGTCTGCTTCTCGGCGTTCTGGACGGAGAACTTGGGGGTGAAGGGGTGCCAGGTCTGCACCACGTGCCCGATGGTGGTGCCCGGGGGGCACTGCACCTCCAGCTGGGGGGGGGGGGAGAGACACATGGGGCAGGGGTTAGAATTTGGGGGGGGGGGAGAGACCCCCTGCCCCCCTCCCGCCAACCCCAACCCCCGGGCATGGGAGTCCTGTGGGGTGCCCAGAGGCAGTGGGGTGCCCAGATTTGTGGGGGGGGGTCATGGAGTGCGTTCCTCCCTGAGGCGGAGGCCAGGGTGGCGCTGTGGGGGAGGGCGTGGGTCCCCTGAGCGGTTTGGGGGAGCCCAGGGAAAAAGAGGGGTCAGGGCAGTGAGAGTGGGGTACCTGCGGTTGTAGGGGGGTGGGTCAGGGGGGAGAGATACGGGAATACCACAGGACTGGGGAGGGATTGGGGCAGCAGGACGCCAGGGTGGTGGGGCACGGGATGGGGGGCAGTAGGGTTGGGGGGGGCCGGGGGAGGAGGGACGGGGGGGCCCCCTCCGCAGGCGCCCGCCCCTCACCTCCTGCAGGCAGCAGGGGCACCAGCAGGTGGCGCACTTGAGGGGGCGCAGGAGGCGCAGCACGGGGCGGCCCCCCGGCTCGGCCACGCTCAGCCGGAGGCGCCGCAGGGACCCGCAGCAGTTGCGGGTGCAGCAGTCGCTCTGCTCCTCGGCCTCGAAGAGCCGCCGGCCCAGCCCGTCCCGCAGCTCGTACTTGTTGGCCGTCTCGAAGCCGATGAAGGCTGGGAGGGGAAGAGGGGAGACGGTTACCGCGGGGCCACCGCCCTCGCCCACCGTCATGGCCGCCCTTGTCGCCATCACAACTGTCATGGCCGCCCTCATCACCATCACAACCATCATGGCCTCCCTCGTTGCCAATTGTCATGGCCGCCCCCGTCGCCATCACAACTGTCATGGCCGCCCTTGTCGCCATCACAACCGTCATGGCCTCCCTCATCGCCAACCATCATGGCCGCCCTCGTCGCCATCACAACCATCATGGCTGCCCTCGTCGCCATCACAACTGTCATGGTTACTCTCATCACCGACCGTCATGGCCGCTCTCGTTGCCATCACAACCACCATGGCCGCCCTCGTCGCCATCACAACCATCATGGCCACCCTCGTCGCCATCACGACTGTTATGGCTACACTCATCACTGACCGTCATGGCCGTTCTTGTTGCCATCACAACCGTCATGGCCTCCCTCATCGCCAACCATCATGGCCGCCCTCGTCGCCATCACAATCGTCATGGCCTCCCTCGTTGCCAACCGTCATGGCCACCCTCGTCGCCATCACAACTGTCATGGCCGCCCTCGTCACCAACTGTCATGGCCCCCCTCGTCGCCATCACAGCTTCCCTCCTCACCGACTGTCATGGCCGCCCCCGTCGCTATCGTCAACCATCATGGCCGCCCTCGTCAGGGTTGCCAACTATCACGGCTGCCTCAGTCGCTGTCAACAACTGTCCTAGTTGACTCAGCAGCTGATTCCGGCAACAACCAGCGCTGACAACAGCCGTCACGGTTCCCTCGGTCGCTGTCGCCAACAGCCCTGGCTACCTCAACACAACCGTCATGGCTGCCTCCTACTGACACCTACACCCCCCTCCCCAACCACCCCACCATCTTCAGTACCCCTGGCGCTCTGTGGGGTTGGGTCTGGGAGCAGGTGTGTGTGTGCACCCGGGTGTGTTGTGTATGGCTGGAAGGGGGGGTATCTTTGTAGGGGTACGGTTGTGTGGTAGAGGGGATCCAGCAGTTGCGGTGTAGCTGTTGAGTAGGGTGGTGTGTGTGTTGGCTATGGCTGAGAGGGTGCTCGGTGGGTGTAGTTGGTGTGTTGTGTATGGCTGCGACTATGATGTGTGTGTGTTTTTGTGTAGCTGGGGTGTTGTGTATGGCTGAGAGGATGGTGTATGTAGTTGGGGTGTTGTGTATGGCTGGCACAGTGTGTGTGTGTGTGTGAGAGAGAGAGAGAGGGACGAGGTGTGTGTAGTTGGTGTGTGTGTGTGTTAGTGTAGCTGGGGTGTTGTGTATGGCTGAGAGGATGGTGTGTGTAGTTGGTGTATTGTGGATGGCTGGTACTGTGTGTGTGTGTGTGTGTGTGTGTGTGTGTGTGTGTGTGTGTGAGAGAGAGAGAGAGAGAGGGGACGGGGTGTGTGTAGTTGGTGTATTGTGTATGGCTCTGTGTGTGTGTGTGTGTGTGTTGTGTACAGCTGGCATGGTGTGTGTATTGTGTACGGCTGAGAGGATGTTGTGTTGTGTGGAGCTGGGAAGATGTGGGGCAGGGTGGGGTGTGCGTGTGGGTTATGGGGGGGGAGGTTGTGTAGCAGGGGGAGGACGGGGTGGGTGCTGCGCAGCCCTCACTCACCTTCCACCAGCTCCACTTTCTGCTGGATCAGAACCTGGTCGATCTGAAAAGAGCCGGGGGAGGAGAGACTCAGAAACACTCACCCACCCCTGGCTCCCAGCCCCAGGCAGAGAACCCAGGAGTCCTGGCTCCCAGCCCACCCTGCTCCAACCCACCAGCCCCCACTGCCCTCCCAGCCCCGGGGAGAGAACCCAGGAGTCCTGGCTCCCAGCCCCCCCTGCTCCGACCCACCAGCCCCCGCTCCCCTCCCAGAGCCAGGGAGAGAACCCAGGAGTCCTGGCTCCCAGCCCACCCCCCGCTCTAACCCACCAGCCCCCACTCCCCTCCCAGAGCCGGGGAGAGAACCCAGGAGTCCTGGACCCCAGCCCCCCCTGCTCTAACCCACCAGCCCCCACTGCCCTCCCAGAGCCAGGGAGAGAACCCAGGAGTCCAGGCTCCCAGCCCCCCTGCTCCAACCCACCAGCCCCCACTGCCCTCCCAGCCCTGGGGAGAGAACCCAGGAGTCCAGGCTCCCAGCCCCCCTGCTGTGACCCACCAGCCCCCACTCCCCTCCCAGAGCCACCTCTGGGGCGGGGCGGCCGGTTACCCGGGGACCCCTCGCCCGGCGCCGAGATGCGCCCACCTCTGGGGCGGGGCGGCCGGTTACCCAGGGACCCCTCGCCCGGCGCCGAGATGCGCCCACCTCTGGGGCGGGGCGGCCGGTTACCCGGGGACCCCTCGCCCGGCGCTGAGATGCGCCCACCTCTGGGGCGGGGCGGCCGGTTACCCGGGGACCCCTCGCCCGGCGCCGAGATGCGCCCACCTCTGGGGCGGGGCGGCCGGTTACCATTTAGACCCCCACTCACCTGCATTAGATACTCCAGCCCCGGGGGGATGCCGGTGGACACGGGCAGATAGGGCGTGATGGCCGGGTGGGGCTGCTGAGCGGCAGGGTCCCCGTACGCCTGGGGCGGGGACTGGGGCTGGACCAGCGGCCCCGCACCCGGATTGGAGGAGGGGTAGATGTTGAATCCTGGGGTGGGGACTGGGGGGGCGGGGTGGGGACTGGGGTACGGGGCGGAGGGGTAAGTAGCCTGGGGGTAACCTGTAAACGAAAGAGGGGGGGAAACAGGGTTAAAAATCAATTCACCCCCCCCATCAAACTCCCCCCCCCCAGATGTTACTGGTTGCCCAGGGACCCCTCGCCCGGCGCTGAGATGCAGCCACCTCTGGGGCGGGGCGGCCGGTTACCCAGGGACCCCTGGCCCGGCGCTGAGATGCAGCCACCTCTGGGGCGGGGCGGCCGGTTACCCAGGGACCCCTCGCCCGGCGCTGAGATGCAGCCACCTCTGGGGCGGGGCGGCCGGTGACCCAGGGACCCCTCGCCCGGCGCTGAGATGCGACCACCTCTGGGGCGGGGCGGCCGGTTACCCGGGGACCCGTTGCCCGGCGCTGAGATGCAGCCACCTCTGGGGCGGGGCGGCCGGGGACCCAGGGACCCCTCGCCCAGCGCTGAGATGCAGCCACCTCTGGGGCGGGCGGTGCTGAGATGCGGCCACCACTGGGGCGGGGCAGCCGGTTACCCGGGGACCCCTCGCCCGGCGCTGAGATGCAGCCACCTCTGGGGCGGGGCAGCCGGTTACCCAGGGACCCCTTGCCCGGCGCTGAGATGCAGCCACCTCTGGGGCGGGGCGGCTAGTTACACAGGGACCCCTCCCCTCGGGGGAGGGGTGAATTCAATTCAGCCTCGATGCATTCTGGGATTTGTAGTTCCTAGGGATTAGGGGGTGGAGGTGACAGAGCAGAGCAGCAAGGCAGGCTGGGAAAGTGGAGCAGGATAAAGAGGGGGCTAGAGAGGCGGCGCAGGCCGGCAGCCAATTAAAAAAGAGCTTACTGAGACCCAATCAGGGCCGAGATTAGAGCCAGCCAATCGGGGCTCGGCTAGGCCCTATATAAAGGGGCAGGCAGGCAGTCTCCCCCAGACCTTCGGCGGGGAAGGTCCCGCTCCTGGGTGAGGAGACCAGCCCCGGGGATAGCGCAGGCTCGGGGGGAGCAGACGGGAACTCCCACCGCCCCCTTGCACGAACACCCCGCCGGCGTGCACCAGACAACTGACGGCGGCTGGGGCACGGCGAAGGGCGGCTGATAACCCCAGACCCCCGGAAGGGGGTGGGACCGGAGCAGTGGGCATTGCCGGCGGGCCGGGTCCTGAAGGGGACGCCGCTGAGCGGGAAGCCACACGGGGTCCAGATAACAAGAAGAAAGGAGTAGCGGATGGACGGGACACCCCCGGCAATGGGCGCCCCACCAAGGACTGAGCTGATTCCCGGAGCGACCAGCGGGAGGCGCTGTGGTGGCGAGTCCCGACACCGTTAGAGAAGGGTTGCGAGTGCTTTGGAGGATGGGATTAAAATTCAAAATGATCCAGAGACCTGGTCTGAAGTTAACTGGATGAAACTCAATAAGGACAAATGCAAAGTCCTCCCTTCGGGAAGGAGGTGCACACACACAAACTGGGAAATGACGGCCCCGGGGGGGGGGGGGCGTACTGAGGAAAGGGATCTGGGGGTCAGAGTGGATCACAAGCGAAAAACTCGGGCGTGTTTCGTCTGGAGAAGAGAAGACCGAGACGGGGGACAACAGCACGGTTTTCATGTACAGAAAAGGTGGTGAGGAGGAGGAGGAGGAGGAGGAGGGAGGGACATTGTTCTCTTTAACGTCCGAGGACAGGACACGAAGCAGGAGGCGGCGAGTGCGCGATCGGCCGCATATGGCGGAGAACGCGGGCAAAGACGGTCACCCCCCCGATACAAGGAGGAGGACGGGGAAGAATCGCCCGGAGGGAACTGGCGAGAGGGACGATGGATCCTGGTGACGCGGAGGTGCCCTTTGCGGAGGGTTCCCGCTCCGTCCCGGGTTGGGCTCGTGAGAAGCCGAGTGCCCGGGCGCGGGGCTTGCCAACGCCTGTGGGCGGGGTGGACATTTAAAAAGGGATGGTCCCGACTGGGATGGGGGCCGGGCGCCTCACCCCGAGCAGGGACGGGGGGGGCACGTCCCTAACCCAGCCCACCGGGTGAGGGGAGCGAGGCGGCTGCAGCCACGTTGGGCCTGGGGGCACCACGGACCCTGGTGACCACGAGAGACCCAGGGCCACCGACGGAAGGCGATGGAGGCAGCAACGGGGACGGAGGGGACCCAGCGGGAGGCCAGGTGGTCGTGGAGCAGGCCGCAAAATGGGCCCGGACCCTGAAGGTGGAGGGTCCGGGGTGTGGACGGGACTCTGGGCCGGAGGCAGGCGGGCCAGCAGGGGGGCGCTCCGAGGGCGGGGATGGAGCTCATTCCCGGGCTGACCCGCGGGAGGCGCCACGGCGGGAGCTCCGGCGTTGGGGGGATTCTGAAGAGCGGGTTGGACAACCGCCCGTCAGGGAGGGGGCCAGATCCGCGGATAGTTCCCGCCGAGGTGCGCGCGCCTGGGCGGCCACCCGCCTCGTCAGTGGAGGTGGTGGCCTTGTGGGGGAACAGGGTGGGAGGGGGCAGTGGGGGGAGAAGAGGGGATGGGGGGGGGATTTGGGACGTGCACGGCTGCGGCGGCCAGAGAAAGAGGAGATTCCCCCAGCTCCAGGGCTGCGGCTGCCGGGGAGAGACCCCCCCCCCCTTCCCAGCCGCAGCACGGGGGCTGCCGTGCGGAGGGGGGGGGGACAGAGGGCACATCCGTCGCGTTGGAAAGCTACAACCACTGATATTAAAATATGAGCCGTGGGCTTTTCCGTGTAGAACTCAAAAAAAGTTAATTATTATTAAGGGGTTGTTGTTGTTTTTTTTAATCTAGTGCTTTTATCCAAAGCGCTTTCGGAAGAAGAAAGAAAGAAAGAAAGAAAGAAAAGGGGTGAGTGGCAAAGAAAGAAAGAAAGACGTGACTCCGAAAAGTGGCCCCCGGGGGCGGGCGAAAGCCGCCGGGCGCAGGCTCTGGGGGTGGGCGAAGAAGGGAGCGAAGCAGGATGGGAGGCGGAAGCGGAGGGAGGGGAGCCAAGGGGAAGGGAGGGAGCCGGGAAAGCAGGAATGTGACGCTGGAGGGGAGGGACGGAAGCGGAAAGGGGGGCGGACGGGGGGAGCTGGTCTCCGGCCCAGCCTGTAACGAGCGCGTCGGGACTCAGCCCATCGCACAGAGGCCGGGGCTGGGGAGTGACTCAGGGGCGTCCCGGTGCCTCCACCCTGGTCTGGTTCGGCTGCATTCCCGGTGTCAGCATCCTCCCCCCCCCCCCGCCCCCCATGACTCATCCCGGCACTTAGGGTGCACGGGGAGTGAGGGGCACCGGCAGGGCTGGGGGGGCAGGGGCTGCGGGTCGGGAGTGAGGGGCACCGGCAGAGCTGGGGGGGGCAGGGCTGGGCTAGGAGGGGGCTGCGGGTCGGGAGTGAGGGGCACCGGCAGAGCTGGGGGGGGCAGGGCTGGGCTAGGAGGGGGCTGCGGGTCAGGAGTGAGGGGCACCGGCAGGGCTGGGCTGGCAGGGGCTGCGGGTCGGGAGTGAGGGGCACCGGCAGAGCTGGGAGGGGCTGCGGGTCGGGAGTGAGGGGCACCGGGAGAGCTGGGGGGGGGGCAGGGCTGGGCTAGGAGGGGGCTGCGGGTCGGGAGTGAGGGGCACCGGCAGAGCTGGGGGGCAGGGCCGGGCTAACACCTGGCCCCATGCCCAGGCTGGCTCTGGGCTGAGCCGTGGGTGGGGCTGCCGTGGTTTCCTGGCCTGGGGTGGGATCTCAAAATGGGTTTTGTCTTTTCTTCCTCTGCATTCTCCACATTCTGATGTGCTGAACCAGCCCGGGTTGCGGGGAGGATTATGGCTAGATAGAGGGGGGTAGATAGATAGAGGGGGTGTCTGGGGGTAGATAGGTAGAGGGGGTGTCTGGGGGTAGGTAGATAGATAGAGGGGGTGTCTGGGGGTAGATGGATGGCTAGAGGGGGTGGATGGGGCTGTGTGGGGGTAGATCGATGGATGGGGGGTGGCTGGAGAAATGGATGGGTGGCAGGGTGAGGATGGAACAACGGGGGGTGGGGGGCTGGAGGTGTAGTCTATGGGGATGTAGGGATGAGTGGATTAAGGTGGGGTGGGTGGATGGAGGGACAGATGGAGGGAGGGATGGACAGAGGGGTGGATGGAGGGATGGACACTGGTGGGGTGGGATGGTCGGACAGAGGAGTGAGTGGATGGACAGACAGAGGGGTATCTATGGGGCTGGAGGGAGGGATGGACATTGGGGTGGGAGGGATGGAGGTACTGAGGGTTGGATGGATGGACGGACAGAGGGGTGTCTATGGGGCTGGAGGGAGGGATGGACATTGGGGTGGGAGGGATGGAGGTACAGAGGGTTGGATGGATGGACGGACAGAGGGGTGTCTATGGGGCTGGAGGGAGGGATGGACATGGAGGTAGGTGGGATGGAAGGACAGAGGGGCGGGTGCATGGATGGATGCACAGAGGGGTGTCTATGGGGGGATGGAGGGAGTGACAGATGGAGGGGTGGATGGATGGATAGATAGAGGGGTGTCTATGGGGCTGGATGGACAGAAGGGTGTCTATGGGGCTGGAAGGAGGGATGGACATTGGGGTGGGTGGGATGGACAGACAAAGGGGTGGATGGATAGACAGGCAGAGGGTGTCTATGGGGGAGGACAGATGGAGGGAGGGCTGGGGGGACGGATGGAGGATGGACAGAGGGGTGTCTATGGGGGTGGAGGGAGGGACGGATGGAGGATGGACGGACAGAGGGTGTCTATGGGGGAGGACAGATGGAGGGGGGGTGGGGGAGATAGAAGGCCGGGGGGGGGGGCGTATCTGCCCCCAGAGGAAGCCCGGCAGGTGGACTCCCGCTCTCCCCTACCTGCTGCCGCCATGGTGGGGGGGGTCTCAGCTGCGGCCCCCCCGGGTCTCCCTCCGGCTCGCTCCCTCGCTCAGCGCCCCGGCTCCTCCCGGCTCCTGCGACAGAGGAGAGGGGGGTCACCGGGTGGGGCAGGCGGAACCGGGGCCACGCAGGGTGGGGATGGTCTGGGGGGGCTGTAACCAGAGTCGGGGGGTCGGGGGAGAGTTTGGGGGGAACTGTGGGTTACCCCCCATGGGCACGGGGACCCCGACGCCTCGTCACCCAGGCAGGGACTGATTCCCCCACCCCTCCCCAGAACCCCCCCACCCCACTAGCTACACCCAGACCCCCCTCCACTCCCCCCCAGACCCTCCTACTCCAAGCCCCCCACAAATTAATGCCCAGAGCCCCCAGATACTCTCAGCTCCCTCCAGATCCCCTGATCTCCCCCCCGCGATTCCCCCCCCCAATCTCCTGCCCCCCTCTCGCCCCCCCCCACACACAGGGGTCTGGGCCCATCCACTCCTGTGGGCCCCTCAAGGGACCGACCCAAACAGAGCCGGGGCCGGACAGACGGACAGACAGCGCCACCGACACTCACCCCCCGACACACAACTAGGCCCACAACACACCCTCCCCCCCCCGCTCCCCCCATCACCCAAAGCCACCTGATCCCAGGGCCTGCCCCCCGCCCCCCGCTCTAACCACCAGCCCCCACTCCCCTCCCGCTCCCAGACCTGGGGAGAGAACCCAGGAGTCCTGGCTCCCAGCCCCCACTCCCAACCCATCAGCCCCCACTCCCCTCCCAGAGCCGGGGAGAGAACCCAGGAGTCCTGGCTCCCAGCCCCGCCCTCCAACCCATCAGCCCCCACTCCCCTCCCCGAGTCGCGGGGGAGAACCCAGGAGTCCTGGCTCCCAACCCCCCCCCTCCAACCCATCAGCCCCCACTCCCCTCCCAGAGCCGGGGAGAGAACCCAGGCGTCCGGGGACTTACATAAACGACTTTCATTAGCGACGCTGGAGCGCTCATGGGTGAGGCGCCCGGCGGAGCCGGACGAGCGGTGATTCTGGGAACAACCTCCCCCCCCACCCCGACTCCTCCCCCACGCGGGGGGGGGGGGCTGTCCGCCCCCCCTCCATTTCCAGATGCCCTCCCGGCTCTTCCCTGAGGGGGTCGCCCTGACTCAGAGACACCCGCCGCCATTCGAGCGTGCCCCCCAACTCCCAGCCCCCCCTCCCCTCCCCGAGCCGGGGAGAGAACCCAGGAGTCCTGGCTCCCAGTCCCCCTCCCCTCCCAGAGCCGGGGAGAGAACCCAGGAGTCCTGGCTCCCAGCCCCGCCCCCGCTCTAACCCACCAGCCCCCACTGCCCTCCCAGAGCCGGGGAGAGAACCCAGGAGTCCTGGCTCCCAGCCCCCCCTGCTCTAACCACCAGCCCCCGCTCCCCTCCCAGAGCCGGGGAGAGAACCCAGGAGTCCTGGCTCCCAGCCCCCCCTGCTCTAACCCACCAGCCCCCACTCCCCTCCCAGAGCCGGGGAGAGAACCCAGGAGTCCTGGCTCCCAGCCCCCCCTGCTCTGACCCACCAGCCCCCACTCCCCTCCCGGAGCCGGGGAGAGAACCCAGGAGTCCTGGCTCCCAGCCCCCCCGCCCATCCGTAAACCTTATGGGCACCAGATTCCCCCCCCCCCGAAACTGCAGTCGGCCAGAGACCCCCCCCCCATGTCTGGCTTTGTCTGAGTCCAGCCTCCCCCCGGTCCCGTACCTGGGGCGCAGCGGGGAGAGCCGGGCCGGGCAGGGGGAGGCGAGACAGGAATAACTGGCCCCTCCCCACGCAGCGCAGCCCCCCCCCCACCCATAGCTCCGCCCCCGGTCTCCCCTCCCCCACTCCCTGCCCCTCTCCCCGGTCTCCCCGCACCTCGCCACCCCCTCCAGATCCCCCCTGGCACGGGGGGGGGGTCAGCACCGTGTGTGTGTGTGAGAGAGACTCGGGGGTCAGCACCGTGTGTGTGTGTGTGTGTGTGTGTCACTGGGGGGGCAGCACCGTGTGTGTCTGTCACTGGGGGGGCAGCACCGTGTGTGTGTGTGTGTGTGTGGCACGGGGGCAGCACCGTGTGTGTGTGTGGCGGGGGTACTGGGGGGGCAGCACCGTGGGGGGGGGCACGGGGGGCACTGGGGGGGCGGGCGTATCTCGCTGCGACGTGCGAGCTGCGAAAGCCGGGGGGCTGCAGGGCTGTGACTGTGCGTCTCTGCGGTGTTGTGTCATTGTGGGTCGCAGCCGGCACCCAGGGGCTCACCCCTGTGTGTACATGTGAGTGTCGGCCGGGGGGAGTGTTCCGTACCCCCCACCCAGCTGCCTCCCCCGTCCCTGCCCCAGCTCCCCGTGGGTCGCAACACGAGCACCTGTGAGTCCAGCCGTTATTCATAGCCAGGGCCGTCAATCCCAGGCCTGGCGAGGGGTCCCCGGGCCACCGGCCGCCCCGCCCCAGAGGTGGGCGCATCTCGGCGCCGGGCGAGGGGTCCCCGGGTAACCGGCCGCCCCGCCCCAGAGGTGGGCGCATCTCGGCGCCGGGCGAGGGGTCCCCGGGTAACCGGCCGCCCCGCCCCAGAGGTGGGCGCATCTCGGCGCCGGGCGAGGGGTCCCCGGGTCACCGGCCGCCCCGCCCCAGAGGTGGCTGCATCTCGGCGCCGGGCGAGGGGTCCCCGGGTCACCGGCCGCCCCGCCCCAGAGGTGGCTGCATCTCGGCGCAGGGCGAGGGGTCCCCGGGTCACCGGCCGCCCCGCCCCAGAGGTGGCTGCATCTCGGCGCCGGGCGAGGGGTCCCCGGGTCACCGGCCGCCCCGCCCCAGAGGTGGGCGCATCTCGGCGCCGGGCGAGGGGTCCCCGGGTCACCGGCCGCCCCGCCCCAGAGGTGGGCGCATCTCGGCGCCGGGCGAGGGGTCCCCGGGTAACCGGCCGCCCCGCCCCAGAGGTGGGCGCATCTCAGCGCCGGGCGAGGGGTCCCCGGGTAACCGGCCGCCCCGCCCCAGAGGTGGCTGCATCTCAGCGCCGGGCGAGGGGTCCCCGGGTAACCGGCCGCCCCGCCCCAGAGGTGGCTGCATCTCAGCGCCGGGCGAGGGGTCCCCGGGTAACCGGCCGCCCCGCCCCAGAGGTGGCCGCATCTCAGCGCCGGGCCAGGACTCCTGGGTTCTCTCCCCGGCTCTGGGAGGGGAGTGGGGGCTGGTGGGTCAGAGTGGGGGGGCTGGGAGCCAGGACTCCTGGGTTCTCTCCCCAGCTCCGCCACTGAGCTGTTGTGTGATCTTAAGTCACCTTGCCATCTTGTGCCTCAGTTTCCCCTCCCAGCCTTTGTGTGTCCTCCCCTCCCCCCCAGCCTGCCATAATTCACCTAAAAGAGGGGAAAGGGAATCCGGACGCACAGGCCTCAGAGTAGAAATTAGCGTTTATTGATTTGTTAGTTAAAAAGAAATTGACCAAAAAAATCGTCAAATCAATCGATTTTCCCATGAAGTCACAATCCCGCTCGCCTGCTCCACGCAGCCAATCAGAACCCAGGCAGCCTGTGATAGGACAAGGCATAGCCTAGTGCCCGCCCACCCCTCAGCCGTCAGCAAATGAATGAAGAGCTCTGCTCCCACTGGCTAGAAAGTTGGTCCCTGGCGGGAGAACTCCCTTGGCCAATGACAGCAGCCCCCCGGAGACAGCGTTCTGATTGGCCCCCAGCTCAGCCAATGGGGGAGGAGGGACTCCTGCTTTGCCATTGGTTGCGGATCCAGGCCCGCTTTGTGCCCAGCCAATGAGTGATGGGCACGCCTAAAGCCCAGCTCTCCGATTGGTCAGCGCTTGGCACAGACACCCCCCCCACCCCATTGGCGAAGTCGCCCAGCCAATGACCGCTGGAGAAAGCCACGCCCACACAAAGGAGGCGGGGCTTGAGCGACAATTCAGCTGGGGGGGCGTGGCCAGTGATGGGGAGGAGGCGGGAGGGGGACACCGACGAGCCATAATGCCGGGGGGCAGTGGGGGGACCCCTTCCCCAAAGGGAGGGGGCTGCCAGGGGGTCCCGGGGGCTGGGCGGTCAGAGAGCCATCGCCAGCCAGCCGAGGATCAGGAGGGAGCCCCCGTAGGGGGCCGCTTTGTTGAAGGTCGGGTCTCCGCTCCAGGCGTGGTAATACAGGGGGCCGCAGAAGAGTCCCATCCCGGAGCTGAGCAGCGCGCCGGCCTGGGGGGGGGGGAGCAGAGGAAAGGGGGGGCAGCGTCAGACGAGTGGGTCCCATTGGGGGATGGCTAAGCCCCACCCCGTCATCCCCAGCTGGTCTCAGAGATAAAAGCTCTACTATAGCGGCCGGACGGGGAAGCTGCTCCCTTGGTTCAAGGGCTTCGGGTTCCCAGCCTGCTCGGGCCACCCCGGGTGGGAGGGGGGGAGATCTTACGGGGTAGATGGGGGCAGATTGAGGGGAGGCTCAGAGGGGGCCCTGTGAGATGGGGTGGGAGGAGGGAGACCCTGGGGTGGGGAGAGCAGGGTGGAGGCCCATGAGCAGCAGTGGGGGGGGTGCAGGGCCCACCCCCACCAATCCAGAGGGCTGCTGGGAGTTGAGGTCACCGGGGTGCCACCCCCACCCCCCCAGACAGGGGCACCCCCAGGCTACGCACCAGCAGGGGACGGCGGCAGCGGGGGATGGCCAGCAGCGCCAGGCTGTGCAGGAAGTGGTACCTGTTGGCCGTCTCGTAGAGCTGCCGGCAGAGAGCGAAAGGTGAGGGACCCTAAACCGGGAGAGGACCCAGGAGTCCAGGCTCCCAACCCACCCACCCCCCAGCTCTAACCCACCAGCCCCCACTCCCCTCCCAGAGCCGGGGAGAGAACCCAGGAGTCCTGGCTCCCAGCCCCCGCTCTACCCACCAGCCCCCACTGCCCTCCCAGAGCCGGGGAGAGAACCCAGGAGTCCTGGCTCCCAGCCCCCCCTGCTCTGACCACCAGCCCCCACTGCCCTCCCAGAGCCGGGGAGAGAACCCAGGCGTCCTGGCTCCCAGCCCCCCTGCTCTAACCCACCAGCCCCCACTCCCCTCCCAGCGCCAGGGTGAGAACCCAGGAGTCCTGGCTCCCAGCCCCCACTCTACCCACCAGCCCCCACTGCCCTCCCAGAGCCGGGGAGAGAACCCAGGCGTCCTGGCTCCCAGCCCCCCCTGCTCTAACCCCCCAGCCCCCACTCCCCTCCCAGAGCCGGGGAGAGAACCCAGGCGTCCTGGCTCCCAGCCCCCCCTGCTCTAACCCCCCAGCCCCCACTCCCCTCCCAGAGCCGGGGAGAGAACCCAGGCGTCCTGACTCCCAGCCCCCCTGCTCTAACCCACCAGCCCCCACTCCCCTCCCAGAGCCGGGGAGAGAACCCAGGCGTCCTGGCTCCCAGCCCCCCCTGCTCTAACCCACCAGCCCCCACTCCCCTCCCAGAGCCGGGGAGAGAACCCAGGAGTCCTGGCTCCCAGCCCCCCTGCTCTAACCCACCAGCCCCCACTCCCCTCCCAGAGCTGGGGAGAGAACCCAGGAGTCCTGGCTCCCAGCCCCCCTGCTCTAACCCACCAGCCCTCACTCCCCTCCCAGAGCCGGGGAGAGAACCCAGGAGTCCTGGCTGCCAGCCCCCCCGCAACCCACCGGACCCCCCTCCCCTCACTGACACCCTGCAAGTCTCCATGATGCCCCCCCCCCTCACCTCCTTCTGGTAGTCGTCCCGGTCACTGCGCCGAAAGCCTGGGGCACAGAGACAGCAGGGTTACCCCGGTGCCAGGGGGGGGGGGGACAGAGACCCCTTCCCGCCCCCCTCCTCCACCTCGACTTCACCCCCTCCCCTTCCCTCTCAAACCAGCCCCCGCCTGCCCCGGCCCCACCCATCCAACCTCCGCCCCCTCCTGCCCCGGCCCCTCCCCTTAACTCTGACCCCAGCCCCCTCCCCTTAACTCTGACCCCGCCCCCTCCGACCTCAGTCCCCTCCTGCCCCCTCCCTTCTGACCCCAGCCCCCTCCCCTTAACTCTGACCCCGCCCCCTCCGACCTCAGTCCCCTCCTGCCCCCTCCCTTCTGACCCCAGCCCCCTCCCCTTAACTCTGACCCCTCCCCCTTCAACCTCAGTCTGCCCCGCACCGTGCGCCCCGTAGGCGGCGGCCCCCACCGCCCCGGCCCCGCTCAGCGCCCCCACGCGGCCCCAGCTCCCCGCCATGGCCCCGCCGCGTCACTGCCCCCCTCCGCCAATCACAGCGCCCCTCTGCCCGGCCGGCCCCGCCCAGCCCCCGCCGCCCGCCCAATCAGGGCGCGCGGGGCCCGGCCGCAGAGACGCGGAAAGGGAAGGACGCGGGGATTCCCCTCCCCGGCCGGCGCCGATTGGACAAGGGGCCTGTCCCTCCCAAGGCTCAGCCAATGGCAGCGCAGAGCCGGGTCCCGCCCCGCGCCCAGGGGAGTGGAGGGATTGTGGTGCGCCCCATGTCGGGGCAATACAGTAAAGCGCAGCCTTGCTCAGTGCCGCCGCTAGAGTGCGGCGCCAGGCTACGGTATATACGGTACCGGCCCCGGCCGCCACCAGGGGGCGCCAGAGACCAGCGAGAAGCCTCAGCCCCGCCCCCAAGCGGTGCCCCTCACTCCCGACCTGCAGCCCCCTCTTAGCCCAGCCCTATTGGTGCCCCTCACTCCCGACTTGCAGCCCCCTCTTAGCCCAGCCCTGCTGGTGCCCCTCACTCCCGACCCGCAGCCCCTGCCCCCCCCAGCTCTGCCGGTGCCCCTCACTCCCGACCCGCAGCCCCTGCCAGCCCAGCTCTGCCGGTGCCCCTCACTCCTGACCCGCAGCCCCTGCCCCCCCCAGCTCTGCCGGTGCCCCTCACTCCCGACCCGCAGCCCCTGCCAGCCCAGCCCTGCCCCCCCCAGCCCTGCCGGTGCCCCTCACTCCCGACCCGCAGCCCCTGCCAGCCCAGCCCTGCCCCCCCCAGCCCTGCCGGTGCCCCTCACTCCCGACCCGCAGCCCCTGCCAGCCCAGCCCTGCCCCCCCCAGCTCTGCCGGTGCCCCTCACTCCCGACCCGCAGCCCCTGCCAGCCTGGCCCCATGACTTGGGGGGAAGGTTGGTTTGTTCCTGCAGGTGACTGGCCCCGTCCCCTCCGGGGCTGGTATCTGGGTCGCTTACGTACGAAAGGTGTAAAATCCCCCATCACACGACTCGGGGCTGTGAAACTTCTGACGTCTGGTAAACCTGCCACCTCCGGCCCTTTCAATTTAGCAGCGGTTTTGGGGGGGTTGAGAACGGAGACCACGTGGGGCCCTGTGACTTCTCCGTATCCATGGGGCCCTGCAGTGCTCCCCGTCCCCCCAACCACACCCTCTGGTGCTGGGATGCGCCCACCTCTGGGGCGGGGCGGCCGGTGACCCAGGGACCCCTCGCCCGGCGCTGAGATGCGCCCACCTCTGGGGCGGGGCGGCCGGTGACCCAGGGACCCCTCGCCCGGCGCTGAGATGCAGCCACCTCTGGGGCGGGGCGGCCGGTGACCCAGGGACCCCTCGCCCGGTGCTGAGATGCAGCCACCTCTGGGGCGGGGCGGCCGGTGACCCAGGGACCCCTCGCCCGGCGCCGAGATGCGGCCACCTCTGGGGCGGGGCGGCCGGTGACCCAGGGACCCCTCGCCCGGCGCTGAGATGCGGCCACCTCTGGGGCGGGGCGGCCTGTTACCCAGGGACCCCTCGCCCGGCGCTGTGATGCGCCCACCTCTGGGGCGGGGCGGCCTGTTACCCAGGGACCCCTCGCCCGGCGCTGTGATGCGCCCACCTCTGGGGCGGGGCGGCCGGTTACCCAGGGACCCCTCGCCGGGTGCTGGGATGCACCCACCTCTGGGGCGGGGCGGCCGGTTACCCAGGGACCCCTCACCCGGCGCTGAGATGCGGCCACCTCTGGGGCGGGGCGGCCGGTTATATGAGGCTTTGTGGTCCCCATTGACTGGGGGGGCAGCATTCCCTAGGGAACCCCGCCATTGCCATCCTTGTGTTTGGTTTGGGGGCCTCCCATCCCAGCCAAGCAGACCCCCCCCCCCGAGGGCTGGGAAGAACCCCCCCAGTCTGGTTTCTGATGGGGGCCGCGTCCCCGCCCGTCTGGGCTGCCAGCTGTGACGGACCTGCCCGCCGTGACCTTCTCTAATTGGTGTTTGACCCCAGTGACACGTTTGGCCTGCGCAGCGTCCTGCGGCGAGGAGTTCCCCAGCTCGCCGGGGGAGGGCGCGCTGCCCTGGGTTCGGGTTCGAGAGCGACGGGGCCGTGGCAGAGCTCCCGCCCCCAGCTCTGCCGGTGCCCCTCACTCCCGACCCGCAGCCCCTGCCCCCCCCCAGCTCTGCCGGTGCCCCTCACTCCCGACCCGCAGCCCCTGCCCCGGGCTCCCCCAGTTCTGCAACAGCTGGGGAGCTGCTGGCTCCATACAGGGATCTTGAGCCAAATGCATCAATGGGCCCGGCAGAGTCACACAGCTTGTGTCCGAGCTGGAGAGAGAACCCAGGAGTCCTGGCTCCCAGCCCCCCCTGCTCTAACCCCCCAGCCCCCACTCCCCTCCCAGAGCCGGGGAGAGAACCCAGGAGTCCTGGCTCCCAGCCCCCCCCTGCTCTAACCCACCAGCCCCCCCTCCCCTCCCAGAGCCGGGGAGAGAACCCAGGAGTCCTGGCTCCCAGCCCCCCCTGCTCTAACCCCCCAGCCCCCACTCCCCTCCCAGAGCCGGGGAGAGAACCCAGGAGTCCTGGCTCCCAGCCCCCCCCTGCTCTAACCCACCAGCCCCCACTCCCCTCCCAGAGCCGGGGAGAGAACCCAGGAGTCCTGGCTCCCAGCCCCCCCTGCTCTAACCCACCAGCCCCCACTCCCCTCCCAGAGCCGGGGAGAGAACCCAGGAGTCCTGGCTCCCAGCCCCCCCTGCTCTAACCCACCAGCCCCCACTGCCCTCCCAGAGCCGGGGAGAGAACCCAGGAGTCCTGGCTCCCCCCGCTCCCCCCCCCATTCACTTCTTTCTTTCTCTCATCCCCTCTCTCTCCACCCCCCCATCTCCCCCTGTGGACTGGGGGGGGGGCTGCGGCCCCGCAAAAGTCGAGTTCCCTTTAAGACCCCGTGACGCGCGCTGTGATGCATCTGGGCTGAGCAGGGGGGGGCAGCAGACCCAGCCCCCCCCCCACCAGCCCCCCCCATCCTAGCCCAGAGCGACTCCAGCTGACCCCCCCCCCTTCCTCTCCTGCCATCATTGAACGACACGTCCCCTCTCCAGCCCACCCCCCCCCACGCCGCCCCCACCCTGCCGGGGAGGAGGAGGGGCCCCTCCCAGAGAGAGGAGGGGGGGGGGCTCTGATTTCCTCCGCCTCCCTCTGGATTCCGCGATCCTCCCGCCCCCCCCCTCACAGAGGCTGCATCTCTCCTGCTGCATCCGCCCCCCCCCGCACACACAGGCGCCCCCCTCCTCGCTGGGGGGGTCTCGGCTCCCCTGACATACGCAGCCCCCCGCCCCCCCGCAGCCAGGCCGCCTCCTCCTCCTCCCCCCTCCCTCCCGCCCCATGGCCGCTGCCTGATGCGGAGTCTCGCTCGGCGGTAGCCCCGGTGCTCGGCCAGGGGGGGCCCGGGCCCGCCGGGGAGGGGGGGCCGCGGCCTGGAGCAGCTGGCAGAGGTAAGAGGGGGCGCGGGGGGGGCGGGGGGGGACGTGGGGGGGGATGCGGCCCCCCCGCCCCCGGGTCTTCTCCATCGTTCGTCCCCCCCCTGCCTGCCCCCCAACATCGCCCCCCCTCCTGCCCCTCCATCCTCCCCCCCCATCTCCCCTTCTCTGCCCCGGGTCTCTGCCATCCTCCAGCCCCCCATCCCTGCCCCCCCACATCCACCCCCCTTCCCCCAGCCCTGCCCCCCCACATCCACCCCCCTTCCCCCAGCCCTGCCCCCCCACATCCACCCCCCTTCCCTGCCCCCCCCATCCTCTCCCCCATCCCCCCAGCATCCGTCCCCCAGGGCTTCCCCATCTCCTGTCCCCCTCCTCCACCCCCTTCCCTCCCCCGGGTCTTCTCCATTTCTCCATTCCTCCCTGTCTCCATCCTCTCTTCCCGGCCTCCGATCCCTCCCTTTCTCCCTGTCTCCATCCTCTCTTCCCGGCCTCCTATCCCTCCATTCCTCCCTGTCTCCATCCTCTCTTCCCGGCCTCCGATCCCTCCATTTCTCCCTATCTCCATCCTCTCTTCCCGGCCTCCTATCCCTCCATTCCTCCCTTCCTCCATCCTCTCTTCCCGGCCTCCTATCCCTCCATTTCTCCCTTCCTCCATCCTCTCTTCCCGGCCTCCTATCCCTCCATTCCTCCCTTCCTCCATCCTCTCTTCCCGGCCTCCGATCCCTCCATTCCTCCCTGTCTCCATCCCGTCTTTCCAGTGCTCTGTCCCTCCATCTGCCCCTGTCTCCATCCTCTCTTCCCGGCCTCCTATCCCTCCATTCCTCCCTGTCTCCATCCCGTCTTTCCAGTGCTCTGTCCCTCCATCTGCCCCTGTCTCCATCCTCTCTTCCCGGCCTCCTATTCCTCCATTTCTCCCTTCCTCCATCCCGTCTTCCCAGTGCTCTGTCCCTCCATCTGCCCCTGTCTCCATCCTCTCTTCCCGGCCTCCGATCCCTCCCTTTCTCCCTGTCTCCATCCCGTCTTCCCAGTGCTCTGTCCCTCCATCTGCCCCTGTCTCCATCCTCTCTTCCCGGCCTCCTATTCCTCCATTTCTCCCTGTCTCCATCCCGTCTTCCCAGTGCTCTGTCCCTCCATCTGCCCCTGTCTCCATCCTCTCTTCCCAGCCTCCGATCCCTCCATTTCTCCCTTCCTCCATCCTCTCTTCCCGGCCTCCTATCCCTCCATTTCTCCCTTCCTCCATCCTCTCTTCCCGGCCTCCTATCCCTCCATTCCTCCCTTCCTCCATCCCGTATTCCCAGTGCTCTGTCCCTCCATCTGCCCCTGTCTCCATCCTCTCTTCCCGGCCTCCTATTCCTCCCTTTCTCCCTGTCTCCATCCTCTCTTCCCGGCCTCCTATCCCTCCATTCCTCCCTTCCTCCATCCTCTCTTCCCGGCCTCCGATCCCTCCATTTCTCCCTTCCTCCATCCTCTCTTCCCGGCCTCCTATCCCTCCATTCCTCCCTGTCTCCATCCTCTCTTCACTCATTTCTCCCTCTGTCTCTCCCTGCTCCATCTTCCCCCATGTACAGATTTGCCCCCACCCATCTATCTATCTATCCCCATCCACCCCTCTATCCCCCCCACACCCCGTCCACCCCATCCATCCCCCACACACCCCGTCCACCCCATCTAACTATCCATCCCCCCACCCCCTCTATCTATCTATGCATCCCCCACACACCCCCAGCCAGCGCTATACAGCATCCATCCATCCATCCCCCACACCCCATCCACCCATCTATCCCCCCCACACCCTGTCCACCCATCCATCCCCCACACACCCTGTCCACCCATCCATCTATCCATCCCCCCACCCCCTCTATCTATCTATCCCCCTCCACCCATCCACCCATCCATCCATCCCCCACACCCCATCCACCCATCTATCCCCCCCACACCCTGTCCACCCATCCATCTATCCATCCCCCCACCCCCTCTATCTATCTATCCCCCTCCACCCATCCACCCATCCATCCATCCCCCACACCCCATCCACCCATCTATCCCCCCCACACCCTGTCCACCCATCCATCTATCCATCCCCCCACCCCCTCTATCTATCTATCTATCCCCATCCAACCCTCTATCCCCCACACACCCCGTCCACCCATCTATCTATCTATCCCCCTCCACCCATCCACCCCTCTATATATCCATCCCCCCACCCCCTCTATCTATCCATCTATCTATCCCCCACACACCCCGTCCACCCATCTATCTATCCATCCCCCACCCCCTCTATCTATCTATCTATCTATCTATCTATCTATCTATCTATCTATCTATCTATCTATCCCCCACCCCCTCTATCTATCTATCTATCTATCTATCTATCTATCTATCTATCTATCTATCTATCCCCATCCACCCCCTCTATCCTATCCACCCACCCCTCTATCTATCTATCTATCTATCCATCCCCCCATCTATCTATCTATCCATCCCCCACCCCCTCTATCTATCTATCTATCTATCTATCCCCACCCACCCCCTCTATCTATCTATCTATCTATCTATCCCCATCCACCCCCTCTATCTATCTATCCCCATCCACCCCATCTATCTATCTATCTATCTATCTATCTATCTATCTATCTATCCCCCCACCTCCTCTATCTATCTATCTATCTATCTATCCCCCCACCCCCTCTATCTATCTCTCTCTCAGATTCCCCTGCCCTACTTTTCACACCCCGTTTCCCTGTCCCTCGCTCCCCTCCCCACCCCACCCAGACTGGGGGTGGCTCTCTCACGCTTGTCCCCCATCCCCGATTCCCTGCCCCGCCCCGGGTGGGGGGGCGTCCCTGCACTGACCCCTTCCCCCGCCCTGGGGGGGGCAGAGCCCTGCGGGCGATGGGAGAACACCCCTCTGGGGACGCTCTGGGAGTGGGGGGGATTGGGGATGTGGAGAGCCCCCACCTCCAGATCCGTCCCCCCTGCACAGAAACGCCCGGGATGGGGGGAGAAATGTGGGCCCAGGAAGCTGAGACCAAGGCTGGATTCCGGTGGGATTGACCGGGCGGGGAGGGGAGTGGGGGCTGGTGGGTCAGAGCACGGGGGGCTGGGAGCCAGGACTCCTGGGTTCTCTCCCCGGCTCTGGGAGGGGGGTGGGGGCTGGTGGGTCAGAGCAGGGGGGGCTGGGAGCCAGGACTCCTGGGTTCTCTCCCCGGCTCTGGGAGGGGGGTGGGGGCTGGTGGGTCGGAGCAGGGGGGGCTGGGAGCCAGGACTCCTGGGTTCTCACCCCGGCTCTGGGAGGGGAGTGGAGGCTGGTGGTTAGAGCAGGGGGGGCTGGGAGCCAGGACTCCTGGGTTCTCTCTGCAGCTGGGGGGGGGGGAGTGAAGCAGACTCTCCCGGCTCCGGAACTCCAGTTACCAGGGAGACGCATGGCTACGGGTTCATATTGCCACGGCAACGGGGCCTTGGCTCTGCGGAAGAGGAGAGGGATGAGTAGAGAGGCCGGAATCCCTCATCGCAGCCCCCCCCTCCCGGCCCCCGCAGAGAGCCCGGGCTGGGGGGGGCAGGGGGGGCTGCGGGTCGGGAATGGGGGGCTGGGGCCTTGCAGCCAAACCTGTCAGTGAACCCACCCCCCGTGCACCCCCCAGCGACCCACCCACCCCCCCATGCACCCCCCACCTACCTACCCACCCCCGTGCACCCCCCAGAGACCCCCCCACCCCCCCACCCATCCCCATGCACCCCCCAGCTACCCACCCCCGTGCACCCCCCAGCGACCCACCCACCCCTGTGCGCCCCCCAGCGACCCACCCCCGTGCGCCCCCCAGCGACCCACCTACCTACCCACCCCCATGCACCCCCCCTACCTACCTACCTACCTACCCACCCCCATGCACCCCTCTACCGACCTACCTACCTACCCACCCCCATGCACCCCCCCTACCTACCTACCTACCTACCCACCCCCATGCACCTCCCCTACCTACCTACCCACCTACCCACCCCCATGCACCCCCCCTACCTACCTACCCACCTACCCACCCCCATGCACCCCCCCTACCTACCTACCTACCTACCCACCCCCATGCACCTCCCCTACCTACCTACCCACCTACCCACCCCCATGCACCCACCATCCCTACCTACCTACCTACCTACCTACCTACCCCCCTGCACCTCCCCTACCTCCCTCCCCCCCTACCCCCCCCCCTCCACCCCCATACCTACCTACCTACCTACCCACCCCCATGCACC
Organism: Mauremys mutica; assembly: GCF_020497125.1. Taxonomy (NCBI): domain Eukaryota; kingdom Metazoa; phylum Chordata; order Testudines; family Geoemydidae; genus Mauremys; species Mauremys mutica. The sequence goes on along the minus strand of NW_025423349.1, from coordinate 311,223 downwards.
TCCCCTACGTACCTACCTACCCACCTACCCACCCCCATGCACCCCCCCTACCTACCTACCTACCTACCCACCTACCCACCCCCATGCACCCCCCCTACCTACCTACCTACCCACCTACCTACCCACCCCCATGCACCCCCCCTACCTACCTACCTACCCACCTACCTACCCACCCCCATGCACCCCCCCTACCTACCTACCTACCTACCCACCCCCATGCACCCCCCCTACCTACCTACCTACCCACCTACCTACCCACCCCCATGCACCCCCCTACCTACCTACCTACCTACCCACCCCCATGCACCCCCCCTACCTACCTACCTACCTACCCACCTACCCACCCCCATCCACCCCCCCTACCTACCTACCTACCTACCGCCCCCCATGCACCCCCCCTACCTACCTACCTACCTACCCACCCCCATGCACCCCCCCTACCTACCTACCTACCTACCCACCTACCCACCCCCATGCACCCCCCCTACCTACCTACCTACCTACCCACCCCCATGCACCCCCCCTACCTACCTACCTACCCACCGCCGGGCACCCCCCCTACCTACCTAGCTACCTACACACCTTCCCTCCCCCATGCACCTCCCCTATCTAGCTACCCACCTACCCACCCCCATGCACCCCCTACCTACCTACCCACCTACCCACCCCCATGCACCCCCCTACCTACCTACCTACCTACCCACCCCCATGCACCCCCCCTACCTACCTACCCACCTACCCACCTACCTTCACCCCCCCTACCTACATACGTACGTACCCACCTACCCACCCCCATGCACCTACCCTACCTACCTACCCACCTACCCACCCCCATGCACCCCCTACCTACCTACCCACCTACCCACCCCCCTGCACCCCCCTTCCTACCTACCTACCTACCCACCCCCATGCACCTCCCCTACCTACCTACCTACCTACCCACCACCATGCAGCCCACTACCTACCTACCTACCTACCTACCCACCCCCATGCACCCCCCTACCTACCTACCTACCCACCTACCCACCCCCATGCACCCCCCTACCTACCTACCTACCTACCCACCCCCATGCACCTCCCCTACCTACCTACCTACCTACCCACCCCCATGCACCCCCCTACCTACATACCTACCTACCTACCCACCCCCATGCACCCCCCTACCTACCTACCTACCTACCTCCCCACCCCCATGCACCCCCCTACCTACCTACCTACCCACCCCCATGCACCGCCCTCCATACCTACCTACCCTCCTTACGACCTTCATGCACCCCCCTACCTACCTACCTACCTACCCCCCCCAATGCACCCCCCCACCTACCTACCTACCCACCCCCATGCACCCCCCACCTACCTACCTACCTACCTACCCACCCCCATGCACCCCCCCTACCTACCTACCTACCTACCCACCCCCATGCACCCCCCCACCTACCTACCTACCCACCCCCATGCACCCCCCTACCTACCTACCTACCCACCCCCATGCACCCCCCCACCTACCTACCTACCTACCTACCCACCCCCATGCACCTCCCCTACCTACCTACCTACCTACCTACCCACCCCCATGCACCTCCCCTACCTACCTACCCACCTACCCACCCCCATGCACCTCCCCTACCTACCTACCTACCTACCCACCCCCATGCACCTCCCCTACCTACCTACCCACCTACCCACCCCCATGCACCCCTCCTACCTACCGACCTACCTACCTACCTACCTACCCACCCCCATGCACCCCCCCTACCTACCTACCTACCTACCCACCTACCCACCCCCATGCACCCCCCCTACCTACCTACCTACCTACCCACCTACCCACCCCCATGCACCCCCCCTACCTACCTACCTACCTACCCACCCCCATGCACCTCCCCTACCTACCTACCCACCTACCCACCCCCATGCACCCCCCCTACCTACCTACCTACCTACCCACCTACCCACCCCCATGCACCTCCCCTACGTACCTACCTACCTACCCACCCCCATGCACCTCCCCTACCTACCTACCTACCCACCCCCATGCACCTCCCCTACCTACCTACCCACCTACCCACCCCCATGCACCCCCCTACCTACCTACCTACCTACCCACCCCCATGCACCTCCCCTACGTACCTACCTACCTACCCACCCCCATGCACCGCCCCTACCTACCTACCCACCTACCCACCCCCCGGCACCCCCCCCTACCTACCTACCCACCTACCCACCCCCATGCACCTCCCCTACCTACCTACCTACCTACCCACCCCCATGCACCCCCCCTACCTACCTACCTACCTACCCACCCCCATGCACCCCCCTACCGACCTACCTACCTACCCACCCCCATGCACCTCCCCTACCTACCTACCCACCTACCCACCCCCATGCACCCCCCCTACCTACCTACCCACCTACCCACCCCCATGCACCCCCCCTACCTACCTACCTACCTACCCACCCCCATGCACCTCCCCTACCTACCGACCTACCTACCTACCTACCTACCCACCCCCATGCACCCCCCCTACCTACCTACCCACCTACCCACCCCCTTGCACCTCCCCTACCTACCTACCTACCTACCCACCCCCATGCACCTCCCCTACCTACCTACCCACCTACCCACCCCCATGCACCCCCCCTACCTACCTACCTACCTACCCACCCCCATGCACCTCCCCTACCTACCTACCCACCTACCCACCCCCATGCACCCCCCTACCGACCTACCTACCCACCCGCATGCACCCCCCCTACCTACCTACCTACCTACCCACCCCCATGCAACTCCCCTACCTACCTACCCCCGGCACCGCCTCTACTTACCTTCCTATCTATCTATCTATCTATCCCCACCCACCCCCTCTATCTATCTATCTATCCCCAGACACCCCCTCTATCTATCTATCTCTCTATCTATCCCCCCGCCCCATCTCTCTCTGTCTGGTCCCCCGGAGGCCGGCGCACGTGGCCGGGTCGTCGCTCTCGCCCGCCCTGGTCTCTCCGACGAGCCTTGGGCTAATTACCGGTTCCCGGCTCTAATTGCCGAATTCTGAAGCAGAAACATAAAACTCCTCAGTTATTTAATTAAAACCCCGACTTAACCAGGGAGTTTCCTGTCAGGAGGGGTGGAGACACGGGCAGGACGGGGCCGAGCGTCGGGGCCGGGGGGTCCCGGGGGGTTGGATGTGGGGGGCGGGACGGGGCCGCGCGTCGGGGCCGGGGGGGCCCGGGGGGTGGGATGTGGGGGGCGGGACGGGGCCGAGCGTCGGGGCCGGGGGGTCCCGGGGGGTTGGATGTGGGGGGCGGGACGGGGCCAAGCGTCGGGGCGGGAGGAGCCGGGGGGTTGGATGTGGGGGGCGGGACGGGGCCGAGCGTCGGGGCCGGGGGGTCCCGGGGGGTTGGATGTGGGGGGCGGGACGGGGCCGAGCGTCGGGGCCGGGGGGTCCCGGGGGGTTGGATGTGGGGGGCGGGACGGGGCCGAGCGTCGGGGCCGGAGGGTCCCGGGGGGTTGGACGTGGGGGGCGGGACGGGGGCGAGCGTCGGGGACGGGGGGTCCCGGGGGTTGGACGTGGGGGGCGGGACGGGGCCGAGCGTCGGGGCCGGAGGGGTCCCGGGGGGTTGGACGTGGGGGGCGGGACGGGGCCGAGCGTCGGGGATGGGGGGTCTCGGGGGGTTGGATGTGGGGGGCGGGACGGGGCCGAGCGTCGGGGATGGGGGGTCCCGGGGGGTTGGATGTGGGGGGCGGGACGGGGCCGAGCGTCGGGGCCGGGGGGTCCCGGGGGGTTGGATGTGGGGGGCGGGATGGGGCCGAGCGTCGGGGCCGGGGGGGTCCCGGGGGCTGCGATACAGTGGGGGGGTGGGGCAGGGTGTAACCCTGACCCCCCCATTTCTTCCCCTTCAGTTGCTGAGTGCCGGGGATGGGTAGATATCGGGGGGTCGCCGGGGTCGCAGAGGGATTTGGGGGCAGCTCTGTGGGGGGAGCTCTGGGCTGGGGCATTCCCCAAAGGGGGGGTATTTCCCCGATGGCGGGGGGCGGAGTCAGAGCTGGGGGTGCCCCAGATCTGCCCCCCCCCTCAAAAATGGGCCATTTCCCACCTCAGTTCTGGATGGTGTTTGCAGAGAAAAGAGGGTGGGGGGACTGGGGGGGGTGGGGGCGGTTTGGGGTGGAGGTTTGGGGGTGGCTCTGACTGGCCCCCTGACGGCCTCTGTCTTTTCTCTTTTCCCTCTGTCCATCCCTCCCCCTCACCGCCCCCCATCTCCCTACCCCTCCCTCCCTCCCTCCCCCTCCCTCCCCCTCGCCTCCCCCCATCTCCCTACCCCTCCCTCCCTCCCTCCCCCTCCCCCTCCCTCCATCCCTCCATCCCTCCCCCTCACCTCCCTCCATCTCCCTCCTTCCCTCCCTCCATCCCTCCATCTCCCTACCCCTCCCTCCATCCCTCCCCCTCACCGCCCCCCATCTCCCTACCCCTCCCTCCCTCCCTCCATCCCTCCATCTCCCTACCCCTCCCTCCCTCCCTCCATCCCTCCCCCTCACCTCCCTCCCTCCATCCCCCCATCTCCCTACCCCTCCCTCCATCCATCCCTCCATCTCCCTACCCCTCCCTCCATCCATCCCTCCATCTCCCTACCCCTCCCTCCATCCCTCCCCCTCACCTCCCTCCATCTCCCTACCCCTCCCTCCATCCCTCCCTCCCTCCCTCCATCCCTCCCCCTCACCTCCCTCCCTCCAATCTCCCTACCCCTCCCTCCATCCATCCCTCCATCTCCCTACCCCTCCCTCCATCCATCCCTCCATCTCCCTACCCCTCCCTCCATCCATCCCTCCATCTCCCTACCCCTCCCTCCATCCCTCCCCCTCACCTCCCTCCATCTCCCTACCCCTCCCTCCCTCCCTCCCTCCCTCCCTCCCGCCCTCCCCGTCACCGCGCCCCATCTCCCTCACATTCACTCCCGCCAGCCCCCAGCCCCCGTCACCTCCCTCCCTCCATCCCTCCATCTCTCTACCCCTCCCTCCATCCCTCCCTCCATCCCTCCCCCTCCCCTCCCTCCATCTCCCGACCCCTCCCTCCATCCCTCCATCCCTCCATCTCCCTACCCCTCCCTCCCTCCCTCCATCCCTCCCCCTCACCTCCCTCCCTCCATCCCCCCATCTCCCTACCCCTCCCTCCCTCCATCCCTCCATCTCCCTACCCCTCCCTCCATCCATCCCTCCATCTCCCTACCCCTCCCTCCATCCATCCCTCCATCTCCCTACCCCTCCCTCCATCCCTCCCCCTCACCTCCCTCCATCTCCCTACCCCTCCCTCCATCCCTCCCTCCATCCCTCCATCCCTCCCCCTCACCGCCCCCCATCTCCCGACCCCTCCCTCCCTTCCTCCATCCCTCCCCCTCACCTCCCTCCCTCCATCCCTCCATCTCCCTACCCCTCCCTCCATCCCTCCCTCCATCCCTCCCCCTCACCGCCCCCCATCTCCCTACCCCTCCCTCCCTCCCTCCATCCCTCCCTCCCTCCCCCTCACCTCCCTCTATCTCCCTACCCCTCCCTCCCTCCATCCTTCCCCCTCACCTCCCTCCATCTCCCTACCCCTCCCTCCCTCCATCCTTCCCCCTCACCTCCCTCCCTCCCTCCCTCAATCTCCCTACCCCTCCCTCCCTCCATCCTTCCCCCTCACCTCCCTCCATCCCTCCATCTCCCTACCCCTCCCTCCCTCCATCCTTCCCCCTCACCTCCCTCCATCTCCCTACCCCTCCCTCCCTCCATCCTTCCCCCTCACCTCCCTCCCTCCCACAATCTCCCTCCATCCCTCCCTCTTCCTTTCTCTCCTTCTCCAGGTGAGGCCCCCATGCGCCGCCCGCCCGCCGGACCCCTCCCCGCCCGCCATGGAGCGCAACAGAGCCCCCCGGCGCCGCCGCTAGCCCCCCCCCGCTGAGCCGCGCCCCCCCCGCTCCGGCCCCCTCCCCGCACGTCCCGTCCCGCCCCCCCCGCGCCATGCCTGCCCCGCCCGGCCCCGGCTGGCGGGCGGGGGCCTGCCTCCTGCTGGGGGCGGCCTGGCTGGCGGCCGGGGCGCCCCCCCGCCCCCCCGCGGCGGCGGGGGCGGAGGAGGAGGAGAAGCACCCGGTGGCCAGCACCCACTACGGCCAGCTGCGGGGGGTGCGCAAGGAGCTGAACAACGAGATCCTGGGGCCGGTGGTGCAGTACCTGGGGGTGCCCTACGCCACCCCCCCGGTGGGCGAGCGCCGCTTCCAGCCCCCCGAGGCCCCCGCCTCCTGGGCCCGGGTGCGCAACGCCACGGCCTTCGCCCCCGTCTGCCCCCAGAACCTGCACGGGATGCTGCCCGGCATCATGCTGCCCGTCTGGTTCACCGACAACCTGGAGGGGGTGGCCGGCTACGTGCAGAACCAGAGCGAGGACTGTCTCTACCTCAACCTCTACGTGCCCGTGGAGGACGGTAAGGGGCCGGGGCCGGGGCGGGGGGGGGGATTACGGGGGGGCACAGACCAGGGGGGGCCCTGGGGTGTGTTGGGGGGCGGGTGGCACAGACCGGGGGGGCCCTGGGTGTGTTGGGGGGCGGGTGGCACAGACCGGGGGGGCCCTGGGGTGTGTCGGGGGGTGGCACAGAGAAGGGGGGCCCTGGGGTGTGTCGGGGGGTGGCACAGAGAAGGGGGGCCCTGGGGTGTATTCAGGGCTGGCACAGAGAAGGGGGGCCGTGGGGTGTATCGGGGGGTGGCACAGAGAAGGGGGGCCCTGGGGTGGATCGGGGGGTTGGTGGCACAGAGAAGGGGGGACCCTGGGGTGTATCGGGGGGTTGGTGGCACAGAGAAGGGGGGGACCCTGGGGTGTATTCAGGGCTGGCACAGAGAAGGGGGGCCGTGGGGTGTATCGGGGGGTGGCACAGAGAAGGGGGGCCCTGGGGTGTATCGGGGGGTGGCACAGAGAAGGGGGGCCCTGGGGTGTGTCGGGGGGTGGCACAGAGAAGGGGGGCCCTGGGGTGTATTCAGGGCTGGCACAGAGAAGGGGGGACCCTGGGGTGTATCGGGGGGTTGGTGGCACAGAGAAGGGGGGTCCATGGGGTGTATCGGGGGGTGGGTGGCACAGAGAAGGGGGGCCCTGGGGAGTATTCAGGGCTGGCACAGAGAAGGGGGGACCCTGGGGTGTATCGGGGGGTTGGTGGCACAGAGAAGGGGGGTCCATGGGGTGTATCGGGGGTGGCACAGAGAAGGGGGAGCCCTGGGGTGTATCAGGGGGCTGGTGGCACAGAGAAGGGGGGTCATGGGGTGTATCGGGGGTGGCACAGAGAAGGGGGGTCCATGGGCTATATTGGGGGGTGGCACAGAGAAGGGGGGACCCTGGGGTGTATTGGGGGTGGCACAGACAAGGGGGAGCCCTGGGGTGTATCAGGGGGTTGCACGGAGAAGGGGGGGACCCTGGGGTGTATTCAGGGCTGGCACAGAGAAGGGGGACTGTGGGGTGTATCGGGGGGCTGGTGGCACAGAGGAGGGGGAGCCCTGGGGTATATCGGGGAGTGGCACAGAGAAGGGGGGGCCCTGGGGTGTATCGGGGGGTGGCACAGAGAAGGGGGGTCATGGGGTGTATCGGGGGGTGGCACAGAGAAGGGGGAGCCCTGGGGTGTATCAGGGGGTTGCATGGAGAAGGGGGGGCCCTGGGGTGTATTCAGGGCTGGCACGGAGAAGGGGGGTCCATGGGGTGTATCGGGGGGCTGGTGGCACAGAGGAGGGGGAGCCCTGGGGTATATCGGGGAGTGGCACAGAGAAGGGGGGGCCCTGGGGTGTATCGGGGGGTGGCACAGAGAAGGGGGACCATGGGGTGTATTGGGGGGTGGCACAGAGAAGGGGGAGCCCTGGGGTGTATCAGGGGGTTGCATGGAGAAGGGGGGGCCCTGGGGTATATCGGGGAGTGGCACAGAGAAGGGGGGGCCCTGGGGTGTATCGGGGGGTGGCACAGAGAAGGGGGGGCCCTGGGGTGTATCGGGGGGTGGCACAGAGAAGGGGGGGCCCTGGGGTGTATCGGGGGGTGGCACAGAGAAGGGGGGGCCCTGGGGTGTATTCAGGGCTGGCACGGAGAAGGGGGGTCCATGGGGTATAGTGGGGGGGCTGCCCCGGGTGAAGAGGGTGACCTTTGCCCCCACTTTTGTGACCTCTTCCCCCCCTTCCACTGGCCCCCCAATACCCACCCCACCCCCTAAAGCTTTGACCCCCCCCTAGTTGGTCAATGAGACCCCCACAACCACCGTCTAGGGATCCCCAGTAATTGGATGTTGGGGGCCTGCCTGGGTTGGGGGGCCGGGGAGGAGCCGGGGGAGGGGGGACCCCTCAAGGAGATGCAGGGCATGATGGGAAGGGGGGTTCCTGGTGTCTCCACCCCTGCCCCCCGCCCCCCAAGCATGCTGGGCAGTTGCCATGGTAACGGGGAGACATGAGGGGGTGGAAAAATAGGGGGTAAAGGAGGGGAAACTGAGGGAGAAAAGGGCAGAGGCCCCCCCCACAACCGCCCCCCCCACTTCCCCCCACACCCCACTACTCCCATCCCCCCCAGCCCTCCATGACACCCTTAGACCCCCAGAGCCCCCCATTCCCCACTGTCCCCATCCCTCTAACCCCCCCCCACAGCTCCCCCAGCCTCTCACAAAGCCCCATATCTCCCCTGCCCCCCACCCAGGCGAGGGGTCCCCGGGTAACCGGCCGCCCTGCCCCAGAGGTGG
>NW_025423349.1:285000-295000 GCF_020497125.1 Mauremys mutica | reverse complement strand
ATTGTGCCTACAAGTGTGAGCGTGCGAAGCATATGCACTGGTAGGTGTGTTGAGAGTTGCTTTGTGTGTGTGTGTGTGTGTGTGACAGACTGTTCCTTGGTTGCCGTTTGCTACCAGTGCGGGTATGTATTGGGTGTGAATATGGCTTGCTGTGTGGGTAGTTATAGCTGTGGGTGTGGCAGGGGTTGTGCTTAGAGGGTGAGTGTGCAAGGAGGCTGGCAGTCGTGCAAGGCTCTGCTGCACTTCAAAGAATGGTGTGAAGATGGCAGTGCGTGTGAGAGAGGGAAGCTGGGGGTGTGCACAGGGGTCCATGGGCATGTGAAAGGCGTGTGAGGACCCCAGAGTGTGGTTGGTGAGTGTGCAAGGGAACCTCAGGGCACGTGAAGGGTGGGGTGTGAGTGTGTCAGCACATGGAGGTGCAAGAGGGAGTCTATGCCTGAGCAAAATGGTGGGTGAGTTGAGGGCTCCTATGTGTGCGAAGTTGTGAGTCGGGTCAGTGAGTGTGCAACACAGGAGGTGTGTGTCAGGGTGTTTGTGCGTGTATGCAAGGCAGGGGCTCAGGGTGTGTATTGAGAGTTGGAGATGCGTGCAAAGGGATCGGTGACTGTCCAACATAATCCACACCTGTGCAACACAACTCATGAGCGTGCAAGGGATTTGGCAAGGGCGTGAGGGGCTCGGTGTGCGTGCAAAGTCTTTGATAAGTGTGCGTGGGGCTCTCTGTGTATCTGCAAGGGGACCGATGAGTGTGCGAAGGTCTTAGAGCGGAGCGTGTGCGTGCGAGGGACTCCGTGAGTGTGTGAGCGGCTCTGAGTGTGCAAAGGGTCTGTGAGTGTGCAAGCATCTCTCTGTGTGGCGAGGGGGCGCTTTGCATGTGCAAGATGGCTGGTGCGTGTGCGATGGCTGGTGTGCACGTGCAACGGGCTCTGTGAGTGTGCGAGGGGGTCCCGTCGTCCCCTCCTCCATCTTAAACAGGGTGGGGGGAGGGGCGGCCCGTCAGACACTAATTAAGGCCTCCTTGCGTCTAATTAACGCTCTCTGTTGGCACAGAATTAATTAGGCCCCCGGTTGCCATGGAGACGGGATGTGACCTAGAAAAGAAAACCCATTTTTTGGGGGGGGGAATGTTAATGTTTCCATGGCAACGGGGTAGAATTGGGGTGGTGGCCTCTGACCTGGGGGAGTCCTGGCTGCCAGGATCCCCTGACCTTTGACCTTTCGCCCCCCCACTTGTGGCCTCTCCGGAACCTATAGTCGCCTGGCTGACCTCTGACCTTTCCTGACCCCGGCAGGGACCCCTGACCCCCATGGCCATCTGACCTCCAGAAAACCCTGACCTCTGACCCCAGCAGGGAGCCTCCAATGCAATGATGCCCCTGACCCCATTGACCTCTGACCCCTACTGACCTCTCTGACCCATGACCCCCAGCATCTGACCTTTGACCCCTCCTTCACTTTCTGACCTCCCAGGGACCTTTGACCCCCATTGACCTTTGCCACGTTGACTGCTCTGACCTCTGACCCCCCATTGACCTCTATGATCCCTGAATCTCCATAGTCTTTGACCTCTAACCCCAGTGGTCCCCTCATCCTCAATGATTTGTGACCTCTGACCTCCATTAACCCTTCTGACCTCTGACCCCAGGGATCCTTGACCCCCAGTAACCTTCGACCCATTGGACTTCTCTGACCCCTTGACCTCTGACGTCCTAGGAATCTGTGACCCCTCATTGACCTCTCTGACCTGTGACCCCCCTGTGAACCTCAGACATCCACTGACCTCTGACCCCTGACCCCCCCCAAGAACCTCTGATCTCATTGGCCACTCAGACCCGTGACCCCCTGACCCACCCCCATGGGGCAAAGCGCTGTCCCCTGCTGGGGAGATGGAGCAATAACAGGCCCATTCAGGACCCCCCCCCAGCTCCATGTCTGTGGGGGGAGGGGTTCGGAAGGGGTGGGAGGGGGTCCCAGGGTAGGAGGTGCTGGAAGGGGGGCAGCTGAGATGGGCGAGCAGGTTGGGGGGCAGAGACACCCCCCACGGGGCTGCAGGAGAAGGGACGGGGGTCAGGGAGCATGGGGGGGATCCTGGGGAAGGGGTCGGGGGTCTGAGATGGAGTGAGGAGGGGTCTCTATGGGCTGCAGGTGGGAGAACTGGGGGGGTGCAGGTGTGGGGGGGTCTGAGATAGGCTGGGGGGCAGGGGGTCACTGGGGGGGGCTGCAGTGGGGGTAACCAAGGGGGCCGGGGGCAATGGGGTCCTATTAGGGTTTTTTAGGGGGGGCCGGACTATTTGACCCCCATTCTCTGACCCCCAATCTCTGCTCCCCCAATCTCTGACCTCCGATCTTTGTCTCCCCCCGATCTCTCTCTCTGCTTCCCCATCCCTCTGTCCCCCCGATCTCTCTCCCCCCGATCTCTCTCTCTGCTCCCCAATTTCTCTCTGCTCCTCCCCGATCTCTCTCTCTGACCCCCCGATCTGACCCCCATCTCTGCTCCCCCAATCTCTCCCTGCTCCACCAATCTCTCTCTGTCCCCCGATCTCTGTCCCCCCGCTCTCTCTCTCTGACCCCCCGATCTCTGACCCCCATCTCTGCTCCCCCGATCTCTGACCCCTCAATCTCTCTCTCTGCTTCCCCCATCCCTCTCTCCCCCCGATCTCTCTCCCCTCCCATCTCTGCCCCCCCCACCATTTCTCTCTGCCCCCCCACCCCAGATATCCGGGACAGCGGGAAGAAGCCGGTGATGCTCTTCCTGCACGGTGGCTCCTACATGGAGGGGACGGGGAACATGTTTGACGCCAGCGTCCTGGCCGCCTACGGCAACGTCATCGTCGTCACCATGAACTACCGCCTGGGGGTGCTGGGTAAGGGCCCCCGCCGGGATCCTAGCCCCCCGCCCCCACGTGCCACAGAGGAACCCTTGAAGTGGCCTCGCGTGGCCTTGGTCGTCCCCCGTCCCCCCCAGTCTCCGAGCCCAGCGTGTGAAATTTACAGATCGGTGGCTGGAATTAATATTTAATTAAAGCGAAGGGGGCGGGGGGGGAGATACCCAGAGCTGATAAGAATGACTGGCGAGGCCTCGTTAGCGCTAACGAGGGGCCTTGGGGCTGTGGGGAGCGAGATAATTCATTTTTATCCACTTTTTTATTATGTTTCGGGCCGACATCAATGGGGGGGGCGGTCCCTTTCCTCTGGGGCGGGGTGGCCGGTTACCCGGGGACCCCTGGCCCGGCGCTGAGATGCAGCCACCTCTGGGGCGGGGCGGCCGGTGACCCAGGGACCCCTCGCCTGGTGCTGAGATGCAGCCACCTCTGGGGCAGGGCGGCCGGTGACCCAGGGACCCCTCGCCCGGCGCTGAGATGCGCCCACCTCTGGGGCGGGGCGGCCGGTGACCCAGGGACCCCTCGCCCGGCGCTGAGATGCGGCCACCTCTGGGGCGGGGCAGCCGGTTACCCAGGGACCCCTCGCCCGGCGCCGAGATGCTCCCACCTCTGGGGCGGGGCGGCCGGTGACCCAGGGACCCCTCGCCCGGCGCTGAGATGCGGCCACCTCTGGGGCGGGGCAGCCGGTAACCCAGGGGAGCAGCTCCTCACCACAGTCTCCGTGTCCGCCCCCTGCCCCCAGGATTCTTGAGCACCGGGGACCAGTCGGCCAAGGGGAACTACGGGCTTTTGGACCAGATCCAGGCCCTGCGGTGGCTCAACGAGAACATCGGGCACTTTGGGGGGGACCCCGAACGCATCACCATCTTCGGGTCCGGCGCCGGGGCCTCCTGCGTCAACCTCCTCATCCTGTCCCACCACTCGGAAGGTACCAGCTGCCCCCCCCCGAGCCCCATTCCCCGCCCCCCTGAGCCAGCCAGTCCCCATATCTATCTATCTATCTATCCCCATCCACCCCCTCTATCTATCTATCTATCTATCCCCATCCACCCCCTCTATCTATCTATCTATCTATCTATCTATCTATCTATCTATCTATCTATCTATCCCCATCCACCTCTTCTATCTATCTATCTATCTATCTATCTATCTATCTATCTATCTATCCCCATCCACCTCATCTATCTATCTATCTATCTATCTATCTATCTATCTATCTATCTATCTATCTATCCCCATCCACCTCATCTATCTATCTATCTATCTATCCCCATCCACCTCATCTATCTATCTATCTATCTATCTATCTATCTATCTATCTATCCCCATCCACCTCTTCTATCTATCTATCTATCTATCTATCTATCTATCTATCTATCTATCTATCTATCTATCCCCATCCACCTCATCTATCTATCTATCTATCTATCTATCTATCTATCTATCTATCTATCTATCTATCTATCCCCATCCACCTCATCTATCTATCTATCTATCTATCTATCTATCTATCTATCTATCTATCTATCTATCTATCCCCATCCACCTCATCTATCTATCTATCTATCTATCTATCTATCTATCTATCTATCCCCATCCACCTCATCTATCTATCTATCTATCTATCTATCTATCTATCTATCTATCTATCTATCTATCTATCCCCATCCACCTCTTCTATCTATCTATCTATCCCCATCCACCTCCTCTATCTATCTATCTATCTATCTATCTATCTATCTATCTATCTATCTATCTATCTATCTATCTATCTATCCCCATCCACCCTCTCTCTCTATCTATCTATCTATCTATCTATCTATCTATCTATCTATCTATCTATCTATCTATCTATCCCCATCCACCCCCTCTATCTATCTATCCCCATCCACCTCATCTATCTATCTATCTATCTATCTATCTATCTATCTATCTATCTATCTATCTATCTATCTATCCCCATGCACAGGCCTCCGTCCATGCACCCTGCGATCCCCACAGCTCGCGTGTCTCCCCCTCCCGCTCTCTCTGACCCTCTCTCTGTCCCCCGGCAGGTCTCTTTCAAAAGGCCATCGCTCAGAGCGGCACGGCCATCTCCAGTTGGTCCGTCAACTACCAGCCCCTGAAATACACCCGCATGCTGGCCTCCAAGGTGGGGTGTGACCACCTGGACACCAGCGAGACGGTGGATTGCCTGCGCCGGAAGCCGTACCGGGAGCTGGTCGACCAGGACATCCAGCCGGCCCGCTACCACATCGCCTTTGGGCCGGTGGTGGACGGGGACGTGGTGCCGGACGACCCGGAGATCCTCATGCAGCAAGGGGAGTTTCTCAACTACGACATCCTGATCGGGGTGAACCAGGGCGAGGGGCTGAAATTCGTGGAGGACTCGATGGAGAACGAAGACGGGATTTCGGCCAGTTACTTCGACTTCACCATCTCCAACTTCGTGGACAACCTCTACGGCTACCCGGAGGGGAAAGACATCCTGCGGGAGACCATCAAGTTCATGTACACGGACTGGGCCGACCGGGACAACGGGGAGATGCGGCGGAAGACCCTGCTGGCGCTCTTCACCGACCACCAGTGGGTGGCGCCGGCGGTGGCCACGGCCAAGCTCCACGCCGAGTACCAGTCGCCCGTCTACTTCTACACCTTCTACCACCACTGCCAGACCGACACCCGGCCCGAGTGGGCCGACGCCGCCCACGGGGACGAAATCCCCTACGTCTTCGGGGTGCCCATGATCGGCGCCACCGACCTCTTCCCCTGCAACTTCTCCAAGAACGACGTCATGCTGAGCGCCGTGGTCATGACCTACTGGACCAACTTCGCCAAGACGGGGTGAGCGGGCCCGGGGGGAGATGAGGGGACAAACGGGGGGGGGGAGAGTAGGAGGGGCCATGAGGCTGGCAGGCTTGGGATAGGGCAGCCGGGAGGGGGCACGGGGGAGACGCGGGGTGGGAGGACGGGACGTTCAGAGGCAGGGTGGGATGTAAGTGAATGGTAGGTTGCGATGGGGATATATGGGAGGGAGGAGGGATGGATGGGGGTGATTGTGGGGAGGGATGGATGGATGGACGGGGGGTGGATGGATGGGTGGGGATAGATGGATGGACAGATAGATGGATGGGTGGGGGATGGGTGGATGGATGGGGTGGGGAAGGGATGGATGGATGGATGGGGAAGGAGGGATGGATGGGGAGGGATGGATGGATGGGTGGGTGGATGGGGGGAGGGATGGATGGTGGGAGGGATGGATGGATGGGGAAGGATTGATGGATGGACGGGGGGAGGGAGGGATGGATGGATGGGGGGGATGGATGGGTGGACGGGGGAGGGATGGATGGGGAAGGATAGATGGATGGGGGGGTGGATGGATGGGTGGACGGGGGGATGAATGGATGGGTGGACGTGGGAGGGATGGGTGGGTGAGGGATGGATGGATGGGGAAGGATGAATGGATGGATGGGAGAGGGATGGATGGGGAGAGAGGGATGGATGGATGGATGGGGAGAGATGGATGGGTGAAGGGTGGATGGGCGGTGGGTGGATGGGAGGATGGATGGATGGGTGAGGGATGGGTGGATGGGGAAGGATGAATGGATGGATGGGTGAAGGATTGATGGGTGGACGGGGGGAGAGAGGGATGGATGGATGGGTGGATGGGTGGGGGGATGGATGGGTGGACGGGGGGATGAATGGATGGGTGGATGGGGGAGGGATGGATGGGGAAGGATGGGTGGATGGGGGGATGAATGGATGGGTGGATGGGGGAGGGATGGATGGGGAAGGATGGGTGGGTGGATGGATGGATGGATGGGGAAGGATGGGTGGTGGGTGAGGGATGGATGGGGAGAGGGATGGATGGATGGGGGAGGGATGGATGGAGGGATGGGTGGATGGGGGAGGGATGGATGGAGGGATGGGTGGATGGGGGAGGGATGGATGGAGGGATGGATGAGGGCATGTGGGGCGGACAGCCGTGAGGAACGCGTTGCACCCGTATCCATCTTGAAGACCCGGTGCCCTCTAGAAACACCCCCCGTCCCGCGGTTGCCTCCGGGCCGGATTCCCCCCCACACACACCCCCATAACTCCGTCTCCCCTCCCCGCAGGGACCCCAACCAGCCGGTGCCCCAGGACACCAAATTCATCCACACCAAGCCCAACCGCTTCGAGGAGGTGGTGTGGACCAAGTTCAACACCAAGGACAAGCAGTACCTGCACATCGGCCTCAAGCCCCGCGTCCGGGACAACTACCGGGCCAACAAGGTGGCTTTCTGGCTGGAGCTGGTGCCCCACCTCCACCACCTCCACGACCCCGTCTACACCTCCACCACCACCCGCGTCCCACCCTACGGCACCCGCTGGCCCCCCGGCTCCCGGGCGGGGCCCAGCACCACCCGCCGGCCCTTCCCCACCCTGCCGCCGGACGAGGACGAGGCGGACGACCGCCGCCGCTACGCCCCTTTCCCGGGGGACTCGCGGGACTACTCCACCGAGCTGAGCGTCACCGTGGCCGTGGGGGCCTCCTTGCTCTTCCTCAACATCCTGGCCTTCGCCGCCCTGTACTACAAGCGGGACAAGCGGCACGAGCTGCGGGCGGGCGTCCTGGGGGGCCGGCGCCTCAGCCCCCAGCGCAACGCGGCCAGCGACCTGGTGCACGGGGGCCAGGAGGAGGAGCTCATGTCCCTGCAGCTGAAGCACGCGGAGCACGACGCTCACGACCTGGAGGCGCTGAGACCCCACGAGATCCTGCGGCCGGCCTGCCCGCCGGACTACACCCTGGCGCTGCGCCGGGCGCCGGACGACGTGCCGCTGATGACGCCCAACACCATTACCATGATCCCGAGTACCATTACGGGCATGCCGGCCCTGCACCCGTTCAACACCTTCCCCACCGGGCACAACAACACCCTGCCCCACCCTCACTCCACCACCCGAGTATAGCTGCCTCCCCCACCCCAGCCACGGGGAAATTTGCGGTGACGGGGCAGGGCCCTTCCTCTCTGCCCAGCCGCCCACCCCTGACCACGGGGGCGGGAGGGGTGGGGGGGAAGAAAGGGAGACGCGGCATCTTTCGTCCGCCACGCAGCCGGGATTTTGGGGGGGGGGGTGGGTTCTTTTATACAATAATTCGGGGAGGGGGGTTGCGGGCCGAGCTCGAATGAGGAGGTCTCCCGCCCACGATGAGAATTGACCGGTTCCTTTCGGACCGACGGTGGGGACGGTCTTGGCACTGGAGAGACCGTACTTTGCTCGTCTGGGGTGGGCGGCAGAGAGGCCCGAACATGGTAGGAGCATCGGGGAGTGTTGGAAAGAGCTTTGCTCCTCTTAGACGGAGGATAAAGACGCCCAGACGCCGTATCGGCACCGGAGGAAAAACCGACTGTTATTAATTCATCTTGAATGGATGATGGGGGGGGTGTGCCAATACCCTTCCTCCTCTGGTAACAGCACGGGAAGATGTTGGAGAAGCGCCGTCCATCCTTGGTTCCCCTTGGATGGACGGCGGAGACCCCCAATGTCCTTTCCAACACAGTATCGGCAACAGAAGGTGTTGGAGAGGAAACGGACCATCTTTCACTCATCTTGGGCGGACGGTGGAGACGCACCCAACGTCCTTCCCAGCGTTGTATCAGCGCTGAAAGGGGTTGGAGAGAAACCGCCCATCCCTCACTCCTCATGGACGGGTGGTGGGAACGCCCTTCCCCAGGTAGGGCGGGAACTGTACAGTGGTGGAGAGAAACCGACCCTTTTTCGCTCATCTCGGCTGGAGGATGGAGACGCTCAATGGTTTTCCCGACGTAGTATCTGCCCCGGGAGGCGTTGGAGAGAGGCCGACTGCCCGTGGTTTGCCTTGGCTGGATGATGGAGATGCTCAATGGTTTTCCCAATGTAGTATCTGCCCCGGGAGGCGTTGGAGAGAGGCCGTCTGCCCGTGGTTTGCCTTGGCTGGATGATGGAGATGCTCAATCATTTTCCCGACATAGTATCTGCCCCGGAGGTGTTGGAGAGAGGCCGACTGCCCGTGGTTCGTCTTGGCTGGATGATGGAGATGCTCAATCGTTTTCCCGACGTAGTATCTGCCCCGGAGGTGTTGGAGAGAGGCCGACTGCCCGTGGTTCGTCTTGGCTGGATGATGGAGATGCTCAATCGTTTTCCCGACGTAGTATCTGCCCCGGAGGTGTTGGAGAGAGGCCGACTGCCGTGGTTCATCTTGGCTGGATGATGGAGATGCTCAATCATTTTCCCGACGTAGTATCTGTCCCGGGAGGCATTGGAGAGAGGCCGACTGCCCGTGGTTCGTCTTGGCTGGATGATGGAGATCCTCAAAGCTCTACCCAGAGTGACGGAGCACAACCGTTCTTCAGTCCTTTTGGGTGTAAGGCGGAGAAACCAGCGTCTTTCCCGGTACGGAACGGGAGTCTAGGACGTTTGAGAGACGCCAACAGTTCTTCACTCGCGACCGAGAAGCCAACGCCCCCCGCAACCACCACTCCTGGAGAGGAAACCACCTGCTCCACAGAGGAAAGTTGCACCTGGAAATTGTTTTTTGGGGGTTTTTTTCCGGGGGGGGGGTAATTCTACTCGATTTTTTCCAAGCCAAACTTTGAATGTAACGACGACTTGGGATTCAATTTTTGGGGGGGTTGGGGAGGTACAGGAATGCGGGGAAGGGGGGTGTAATTTTTTTTTAACAACTAAGAGACTTTTTTTTTTGCGGGGGGGGGTGGAATGGGAAAATTGTTTCGAAAACAAACCAACCAACCAGGCGCGTTGCATGTTCCGATCCCGCTACAGAAAAACGATGACAAACGAAAAAAAAAAGAGGGCATGAGAAGAAGAACGAAACGGGGGGGGGGGAAGCAGATGGGATGGAATCGGTCCGTTCTCTTAACCCCGTCCCCCTGCATCTCTATCTCCGCCAGCCACTTTTCCCTTCTCTCTTTCCAGCCTGCCAAGAGTCTCCTCTCTACTCCTCCGCTTCACGCTTTTTCCTTCTGTTCTTCCCCCCAGGGCCTCTCTCTGTTCCTCCACCGGCTGTTTCCCCCCCGTCTCTTCTTCCTGCTCGCCGACTGTCGGTGCCAAATCCTCACCTCTTCCCCTCCCCC
>NW_025423349.1:252500-280000 GCF_020497125.1 Mauremys mutica | reverse complement strand
AGTGCCCCCTTCCCGTCCCTCTCCTCCTTGGCAGAGGCCCGCGGCGCCGACCGGAGACGGCCCGAGAGCAGACGGGGAGGACCGGGAGGGAGCGAACGCCTCAGTTTACGAAGCACAGTCTTTATCGCCTCCCCCGCCTCTGTCTCGCTCTCTCCCGCTCTCGGGCCACCGTGTGGGGTTTTTTTCTCCGCCGTGCCAATGCGGGGAGGCCTTGCAAACAAAAGCCATGCTGGAAATCTCTGTCTTTGCTTCCCTTTGGCTTGGGGGGGGGAGTTAAGACATCTCCGGCGGGGATTGGGTTTGTTCGATCCAGTTTGTGAAACTTGTGCCAAACTCAGCAACTTTGGGGTGGTTGGGGGGTGTGTGTGTCTGTTTTCAGCAGGGGCCTTATGCTGGTGCCAAACGACGCTCACTGCCCCCCCCCCCTTTCCGCGCCCAGCTGTCCTGTCGTTGTCCGGACACGGCACTCGTTCGGTTTGGAAATCCAAGATGGCCACCTCGGCGGTGAAATCCAAGATGGCCGCCTGGGCGGTGAAATCCAAAAGGGCCGCCAGTGTGGGGAATTCCAAGATGGCCGCCCGTGGGCTGAAATCCAAGGTGGCTCCCACGGCGGTGAAATGCACGTTGGTGGCCAGTGTGCCAAAATCCAAGATGGCCGCCCCAGGCGGTGCATTCCAAGATGGCCACCTGGACGCTAAAATCCAAGATGGTTGCCCCGGGCGGTGAAATCCAAAATGGCTGCCTGGATGGTAAAATCCAAGCTGGGCCGCTCGTATGCTGCACTCAGAGACGAGGCCCGTGGTTCTCAAATCCAAGATGGCGGATGGCGGCCGGTGTTCTGAATTCCAAGATGGCCGCCTAGGAGGGACTTCCTTTTCCTAACTCCATGATGGCTGCCGGTGGGGAGAGGAGGGGGCCTCCCTGGTCGAAAATCCAAGCTGGCTGCCCGTGGCGCGTTTCTGGCCGGCCGTGGGCCCCGCGGGCCGTCCTCGGTCTACCATCAAAGATGGCCGCCGGCAGGCTCCTGTCATTCTCATGTTCAACATGGCCGCCATGGGGGCGCTTTCCCTGGCCTTCCGTCATGCTGGCCATGGCCCCAGCCCTTGGCCCGGCCTACCATCACGATGGCTACCACGGCAACCCCTTCCCCGGCCTACTGTCAAGATGGACGTCCTCCTCGGCCTACCACCAAGATGGCCGCCAGGAACGCCAACTCCCCCCAGGCAGCGAGGGGAGCGTTCACCCCCTCTGCCCCTCGCCAGACCCCCCCCCCCCCACATATCAGAGAGCCTCTATTTTTATTCCTGAGACTCCAGGGAGGAGGAGCTATTTTGGGGGGACCCCCGGACCCCTCCCCCATGCCAGGGACCCCGAGACTTTGGACCCCCCCCTTCCCCCAACCAGGATCGAAGGAGACGAGAGACACGACAAAGGGACTATTTTTTTTTTTTTTTGGCTTCGTGTCTCCCCTCCCCCAGCGTGGACCTTGGGGGGGGCGGAGCCGTGGGGCGTGGGGGCGGAGCCGTGGGGCGCAGGGAGCTGTACACATTTTTAAAACCTTGCAAGAAACGAAACTTATTGTAAATATAAAACCAAAAAAGTTGAACCGACTCGGCTTGCGGTGACCCCACTCCGGGGGGGGGCCCCCACATCCCTTGGGGTCCCCCCAACTCCCAGCCACCCTCCTCTGTCCCCCCCCAGACCCCCAACCTCCCAGCCACCCCCTGGGCCCTCACTGGCCAGACCCCCCCCGCACCTCCACCTCCCAGCCATCCTCACCTGCCCCCAGGGCCCCCCATTACCATCCCACCATCCCCCACTGCTCCTCCCATTTGCTACCCCATGCCCTCCACCGCCCCACCCCCACAGCTTTCCTCGACCCCTGTCTCCTCCTTCCCCCCCCACCCCTCTATCGTCACTCCCAGGCTGAGATCTGAAAGTGATTGGGGGTCACAGCCAGGGCCCCCACCCCTGACCCACAACACCGGGGACTGGCTCCCAGCCCCCCCTGCTCTAACCACCAGCCCCCACTCCCCTTCCAGAGCCAGGGAGAGAACCCAGGAGTCCTGGCTCCCAACCCCCCCACTCCCCTCCCAGAGCCAGGGAGAGAACCCAGGAGTCCTGGCTCCCAGCCCCCCACCAGCCCCCACTCCCTCCCAGCGCCGGGGAAAGAACCCAGGAGTCCTGGCTCCCAGCCCCCCCTACTCTAACCCACCAGCCCCTGCTCCCCTCCCAGAGCTGGGGAGAGAACCCAGGAGTCCTGGCTCCCAGCCCCCCCTGCTGTAACCCACCAGTCCCCACTCCCCTCCCAGAGCCGGGGAGAGAACCCAGGAGTCCTGGCTCCCAATCTTCCCCCTTGCAGGGGCAATTCCTGGCTCCTCCAGTCCAAGCCTCCCTCAGCAGGGGGCGCTGTGCGTTGGGGGGGGGCAGAGGAATCCAGGACACTCCCCCCGCACACACACCCCAGCTCCCCCCCCCCCCCCAGCACTGCGAGGAGCAGCAGAGCTCGGCGCTGACCTAGATATTTCTGCCAACGGTGCAAGATCCCGGCGCTGATGATGCAGCACCAGGAGGGAGAGAGACACCAACTGGGGGTGGGGGGGCGCAGTGGGGCAGGGAGCGTGGGGGCGCTGTCGGGCAGGGAGCGGGGCGGGGGGCTCAGCAGGGGGCGCTCTCCCCTGGCAGGTGGGGCGGGCCCCAGGGCGGCGCTAGGGGGTGCTGGGCTGTGGGATACAGGACAGGGGAGGGGCTCATTTACCAGATGCTCCAGCCCAGAAGCAGCTGCATTTAATGCCTTGCCAAAATTTGTCTAAAGCACCGTGTCTGCTGACCCATGGCTGATAGATCCCACCCCACAGCTCGGCGGGGTGAGGAGGGGGCAGGAGCCCAGGGCTGGGCTTGCAGGGGCTGCGGGTCGGGAGTGAGGGGCACCGGCAGGGCTGGGGGGCTGCGGGTCGGGAGTGAGGGGCACTGGGGGGGCTGCGGGTCGGGAGTGAGGGGCACCGGCGGGGCTGGGGGGGCTGCGGGTCGGGAGTGAGGGGCACCGGCGGGGCTGGGGGGGCTGCGGGTCGGGAGTGAGGGGCACCGGCGGGGCTGGGGGGGCTGCGGGTCGGGAGTGAGGGGCACCGCTCATTAGGATTCTCTCCCTGTCGCTGGGTGCTATAAATAGCCACCTGCGCGAATCCCGGCTGCAGCGTGGGGGGGGGGGGGAAACTCCGGGGAGGGGGGGGTTGGCAGGCGTAACCATGGCAACGCAGCTCTCCAGGAGCTCACCCTGCATTGAGGAGAAACAGAACGGGGGGGGGCGGAGCTGGCAGCCAGGACTCCTGGGTTCTCTCCTCGGCACTGGGAGGGGAGTGGGGGCTGGTGGGTTAGAGCAGGGGGGGCTGGGAGCCAGGACTCCTGGGTTCTCTCCCCGGCTCTGGGAGGGGAGTGGGGGCTGGTGGGTTAGAGCAGGGGGGGCTGGGAGCCAGGACTCCTGGGTTCTCTCCCCGGCTCTGGGAGGGGAGTGGGGGCTGGTGGGTTAGAGCAGGGGGGGGCTGGGAGCCAGGACTCCTGGGTTCTCTCCCTGGCTCTGGGAGGGGAGTGGGGGCTGGTGGGTTAGAGCAGGGGGGGGCTGGGAGCCAGGACTCCTGGGTTCTCTCCCTGGCTCTGGGAGGGGAGTGGGGGCTGGTGGGTTAGAGCAGGGGGGGGGCTGGGAGCCAGGACTCCTGGGTTCTCTCCCTGGCCCTGGGAGGGGAGGGGGGACACGTGCTCCCCCTGGCCCCCATCTCCTGTAGGGTGGGATCCCGGCCCCCCTGAGCCAGCCACTCCCCACTCACACACAGAGGCGCCGCTAGGGGGCAGCAAGTCCCCGCCCCTCCCCCATGTCACAATGGTCTCTGCCGCCCCCTCCAGGACGCCCCGGGAACTGCATCACAAAGCTCCAGGCCGGGGCTCCCCCCCCCTTCCCCCAGTCAGCTGAGCCGGCAGGGCGGGGGGCAGGGATGCAGGGCCCGGCTCGCCGGCTCCCAGCCCCACCCCCTCTCCAATGGGGGAGACCCCCTGCCACGGGTGCCCCCTAACCGGCCCCTGCTGCCTGGACGTGCAGGACACGGTCATCCTGCTGGTGGCGCTCACCCTGGCGG
The DNA here is from genome assembly GCF_020497125.1 of Mauremys mutica. Lineage (NCBI taxonomy): Eukaryota > Metazoa > Chordata > Testudines > Geoemydidae > Mauremys > Mauremys mutica. The sequence goes on along the minus strand of NW_025423349.1, from coordinate 275,873 downwards.
TGCAGCTCGTCCTGAAGCTCGTGACGGTGGTGGGCGGCGCTAGGGGGCGCTGTGGGGCAGGGAGCGGGGCGGGGGCTGGCGCTAGGGGGCGCTGTGGGGCAGGGGCTGGCGCTAGAGGCCGCTGTGGGGCAGGGAGGGGGCGGGGGCTGGCGCTAGGGGCCGCTGTGGGGTAGGGAGGAGGCGGGGGCTGGCGCTAGGGGCTGCTGTGGGGCAGGGAGGAGGCGGGGGCTGGCGCGAGGGGGCGCTGTGGGGCAGGGAGGAGGCGGGGGCTGGCGCAAGGGGCCGCTGTGGGGCAGGGAGGGGGCGGGGGCTGGCGCTAGGGGGCGCTGTGGGGCAGGGGCTGGCGCTAGGGGCCGCTGTGGGGCAGGGAGGAGGCGGGGGCTGGCGCTAGGGGGCGCTGTGGGACAGGGAGGGGGCGGGGGCTGGCGCTAGGGGCCGCTGTGGGGAAGGGAGGGGGCGGGGGCTGGCGCTAGGGGCAGCTGTGGGGCAGGGCCGTGGCGGGGGCTGGCGCTAGGGGGCGCTGTGGGGCAGGGAGGTGGGGGGGGCTGGCGCTAGAGGGCGCTGTGGGGCAGGGAGGGGGCGGGGGCTGGCGCTAGGGGGCGCTGTGGGGCAGGGGCTGGCGCTAGGGGCCGCTGTGGGGCTGGGAGGAGGCGGGGGCGGGAGCTAGGGGGCGCTGTGGGACAGGGAGGGGGCGGGGGCTGGCGCTAGGGGGCGCTGTGGGGCAGGGAGCGGTGCGGGGACTGGCGCTAGGGGGCGCTGTGGGGCGGGGGCTGGCGCTAGGGGGCGCTGTGGGGCAGGGAGGGGGCGGGGGCTGGCGCTAGGGGGCGCTGTGGGGCGGGGGCTGGCGCTAGGGGGCGCTGTGGGGCAGGGAGGGGGCGGGGGCTGGCGCTAGGGGGCGCTGTGGGGCGGGGGCTGGCGCTGTGGGGCAGGGAGGGGGCGGGGCCGCTGCACCCTAGAAGTGGCTGCCTTTCCCCCGCTCAGCCCGGCCCCTGCTCCGCTCCCCAGATCTGCTGCCGGCTCTGGAGGCTGCTCGCGGGGCTCGGGGGCCTGTTCGTGCCCGAGGGTAAGTCGGGGGGGGGGGGTCTGGGATCGGGGGGGCCCCGCCCTGAGGGAAGCGCGGGGGGGGGGTGAGAGCGGGGGAGGAGCAGGGGGGGAACAGACCGGGGGGGGCCCGCTCAGCTCCTGCGCCCCACGGGGACCGGCCGGGGTGGGGTCCGGGTCATCCCCGGCTTGCGGCTTCGGCAGCGCCCCCTTTCCGCCTCCCTCGGTCACCCCCCATCCCTCCCTTCTCCCTCCCTCCCTTCCCTCCTTCTCCTCCCTCCTTTTCCTGCTTCCCCAGTCCTCCCTTCTCCCTCCCTCCCTCCCTCCCTCCTCCCTTCCTTCTCTATTCCTCCCTTCCCTCCTTCCCCTGTCATCCCTCCCTCCCTCCCTCCCTTCTCCATCCCTCCCTCCCTCCTCCCTTCTCCATTCCTCCCTTCCCTCCTTCCTTCTCCCTCCCTCCTTCCTCCCTTCCTCCCTCCTCCATTCCTCCCTTCCTTCCCCTCCCTCCTTTTCCTGCTTCCCCAGTCCTCCCTTCCTTCTCCATTCCTCTCTTCCCTCCTTCCTTCCCCAGTTATCCCTCCCTTTTCTCCTTCCCCACTCATCCTTTCCTTCCTCCCTTCCTTCTCCATTCCTCCCTTCCCTCCTTCCTTCCCCAGTTATCCCTCCCTTTTCTCCTTCCCCACTCATCCTTTCCTTCCTTCCTTCCTTCTCCATTCCTCCCTTCCCTCCTTCCTTCCCCAGTTATCCCTCCCTTTTCTCCTTCCCCACTCATCCTTTCCTTCCTTCCTTCCTTCTCCATTCCTTCCTTCCCTCCTTCCTTCCCCAGTTATCCCTCCCTTTTCTCCTTCCCCACTCATCCTTTCCTTCCTTCCTTCCTTCTCCATTCCTCCCTTCCCTCCTTCCTTCCCCAGTTATCCCTCCCTTTTCTCCTTCCCCACTCATCCTTTCCTTCCTTCCTTCCTTCTCCATTCCTTCCTTCCCTCCTTCCTTCCCCAGTTATCCCTCCCTTTTCTCCTTCCCCACTCATCCTTTCCTTCCTTCCTTCCTTCTCCATTCCTCCCTTCCCTCCTTCCTTCCCCGGTTATCCCTCCCTTTTCTCCTTCCCCACTCATCCTTTCCTTCCTTCCTTCCTTCTCCATTCCTCCCTTCCCTCCTTCCTTCCCCAGTTATCCCTCCCTTTTCTCCTTCCCCACTCATCCTTTCCTTCCTTCCTTCCTTCTCCATTCCTCCCATCCTTCCTTTCCTTCCTTCCCCAGTCATCCCTTCCTTCCTTCCTTCCTTCCTTCCTCATTCCTCCCTTCCCTCTTTCCCCATCCCTCCCTTCCTTCCTTTCCCAGTCATCCCTTCCTTCCTTCATCCCTTTCCTCCTTTCCCAGTCATCCCTTCCTTCCTTCCTTTCTTTCTTTCTTTTTCTCACTCACTCCTTTCTGTCTTTCTTTCTGTCTTTCTCACTCACTCGTTTCTTTCTTTCTTTTTCTCACTCTTTTCTTTCTCATTAATCCTTCCCTTCTTTCTTTCTTTTTCTCACTCACTCACTCATTTCTTTCTTTTTCTCACTCATTTCTTTCTTTCTGTCTTTTTCTCACTCATTTCTTTCTTGCTTTCTTGCTCATTAATCCTTTCCTTATTTCTTTCTTTCTCATTAATCCTTTCTTTTTCTCACTCACTTCTTTCTTTCTTCCTTTCTTTCTTTCACATTTTTCATTTCTCATTAATTCTTTCTTCCTTCCTTTCTTTCTCGCCCTCACAGCACCCCCACCCCCCGATTCCCCCATGCAGAAGCCCCGCTGCCCGACCCACGACCTGAGCCCGATCTCTGCCCGTGACCGGCGCCCCACTCCCTGGGGGCTGCCACTGCCTCGGCGCTGCCCGCTGTGCCCGTGGCAGCCCGTGCGGCTCACCATGGACGTCAACCTGCACCGGGACCCAGCCCGGCACGAGCACGAGGCCTCCCGGGACACCCCTCGGCCCCGCCACAACGCCCCGGGGCCCTACCAGAACTGCACCTGCCCCCGGGCCTCATCGGCCCCCTCCGCCCTGCCCCGAGACGCCGGCCGCCCCAAGCCACGCCCGGCCACCGTCTCCCGCGGCACCGACGCCCGCCCGGCGCCCGGGGTCCGGTTCGGCCGCGCCAGCCGGGAGGCGCTCGCCTCGTCGGGCGCCAGCTCCCAGCGCCAGCGGCCCACCAAGGTCTACATCTACCCCGTCCACCCGGAGACGCCGCCCGCCAGCCGCGACCCGTCGCCCGGGCGCCGGGAGCTGCGCTGGAAGGAGGACGCGGAGGGGCCAGCAGGGGGCGCCGGGCAGAGCCGGGACGCGGCCACCGACACCGCGGACGGGGCGGCGGGGAAGATGGCGCCGCCCGGTGGCCGCGCCCAGTACTACAAAGGGCAGGAGCCCTCCATGCAGGATTGGGTCTACCGGCCCATCAAGGAGCCGCAGTCGAACTGGAACCAAGTGGGCTAAAGTGGGGCCCTTCCCCCCCCCCCCGGCTTGGAAAATAAAGAGTAAAGCTGCCTGGTATGGGGGTGTGCCTGACCCCAGCCCCCCACTCCCACCACCAGCCCCCACTCCCCTCCCGGAGCCAGGGAGAGAACCCAGGAGTCCTGGCTCCCAGCCCCCCCTGCTCTAACCACCAGCCCCCACTCCCCTCCCGGAGCCGGGGAGAGAACCCAGGAGTCCTGGCTCCCAGCCCCCCAGCTCTAACCCACCAGCCCCCCACTCCCCTCCCAGAGCTGGGGAGACAACCCAGGAGTCCTGGCTCTCAGCCCCCCCCGACTCTAACCCACCAGCCCCCACTCTCCTCCCAGACCCGGGGAGAGAACCCAGGAGTCCTGGCTCCCAGCCCCCCCTGCTCTAACCCACCAGCCCCCACTCCCCTCCCAGAGCCAGGGAGAGAACCCAGGAGTCCTGGCTGCAAATCTCATGACACTGGGTTGAATTGGGTGCTCACAAATCACACCACACTGGGAGGGTACTAGTATGGAGGGGGGCGGGGATGACATTAGCTGGCAATGTCTTGGGGGGGAAGATACCACAGGACTACAGCCCCCAGCATGCTTTGCGGGGTGGTTTTTATCCTGAAGAAACTACAGCTCCCAGGTTGCATATAGCTCAGAATCGCCTCCAGTTTTGGTGTTTCAGTTTAACGCCCATGTGGCCCTGCAAAATGGTCTCTTCCCAAATGGGCCCTGCAGTGATGCAGAAGGGGGCTGATGGACTGCTGGGGGTTGGGAGGGAGCCCTACCCTTCCCAGAGTGCACTGGGCAAGGGAGAGGGGCAGGACTACAATTCCCAGGAGGCACTGGGGGCATTCGCTGGACTACAATGTCCAGGGTGCATTGGGGGAATAATGGAAGGAGTACAGATCCCATAGTGCACTGGGAGGTCTTGGCGGGACTACAGTTCCCAGGCTGCACTGGCGGGCAGTGGCAGGACTACAGTTCCCAGGGTGCATGGGGCGGGGGTATTGACAGGACTACAGTTCCCAGGGGGCACTGGGGGCATTCGCTGGACTACAATGCCCAGTGTGCATTGGGGGAATAATGGAAGACTACAGTTCCCATAGTGCACTGGGAGGCCTTGGCAGGACTACAGTTCCCAGGCTGCACTGGCGGGCAGTGGCAGGACTACAGTTCCCAGGGTGCATGGGGCGGGGGTATTGACAGGACTACAGTTCCCAGGGGGCACTGGGGGGATATTGACAGGACTACAATTCTCAGGGGGGCATGGGGGGGGCATTGGCCAGACTACAATTCCCAGGGTGCACTGGGAGGCATTGGCAGGACTATAATTCCCAGGTGCAGTGGAGGGGAGGGGGTATTGACAGAACTACAGTTCCCAGGGTGCACTGGGAGGCATTGAAAGGACTACAGTTCCCAGGGTGCACTGGGAGGCATTGGCAGGACTACAGTTCCCAGGGTGCACTGGGAGGCATTGGCAGGACTACAGTTCCCAGGGTGCAGTGCGGCTCGCCCTGCTAGGGGAGGGGCTGGCCGCTCCCAGGTGAGCTCCCTCTGCCAGGTGTGTCATTTCCCCGCCGGGGCTGCAGGGAGGGGGCCTCTGCTCCCCACACCTGGCTGGGGGCGGGGCCTCACCTGGCTGGGGGCGGGGCTTGGCGCACCTGGGAGCCGGCCCGGCCAAGGAAGGAGGCAGAAGGCGGAAGTGTCGCTCCCACCTGGGGGGCAAAGCTGGGTGCTCCGGGCCCCTCCCCCAGACACCCCCCCCCGCCCTCAGGTGGGACCCAGGCGTCCGGCACAGGCCAAGCACCCAGCAGGGAGGTAAAAACTGCTGCTGCTAAAACCCAGCTCTGCCGGTGCCCCCCACTCCCGACCCGCAGCCCCCCCCAGCTCCGCCGGCGCCCCCCACTCCCGACCCGCAGCCCCCCCAGCTCCGCCGGCGCCCCTCACTCCCGACCCGCAGCCCCCCCCAGCTCCGCCGGCGCCCCTCACTCCCGACCCGCAGCCCCCCAGCTCCGCCGGCGCCCCCCACTCCCGACCCGCAGCCCCCCAGCTCCGCCGGCGCCCCCCACTCCCGACCCGCAGCCCCCCCAGCTCCGCCGGCGCCCCCCACTCCCGACCCGCAGCCCCCCCAGCCCCGCCGGGGCCCCCCACTCCCGACCCCCATCCCCCCCCAGCTCCGCCGGGGCCCCCCACTCCCGACCCCCAGCTCCGCCGGGGCCCCCCACTCCCGACCCCCAGCCCTCCCAGCTCCGCCGGGGCCCCCACTCCCGACCCGCAGCCCTCCCAGCCCAGCCGGCGCCCCTCACTCCCGACCCGCAGCCCCCCAGCTCCACTGTTTCCCCCTACTCCCTACCCGCAGCCCCCCCAGATCCGCCGGTGCCCCCAACTCCCTACCCGCAGCCCCCCAGCTCCTCCGGCGCCCATCACTCCCGACCCGCAGCCCCCCAGCTCCACCGGCGCCCCTCACTCCCGACCCGCAGCCCCCCCAGCTCCGCCGGCGCCCCTCACTCCCGACCCGCAGCCCCCCCCAGCTCCGCCGGCGCCCCTCACTCCCGACCCGCAGCCCCCCCAGCTCCGCCGGCGCCCCTCACTCCCGACCCGCAGCCCCCCCCAGCTCCGCCGGCGCCCCCCACTCCTGTCCCGCAGCCCCCGCCCGCTCCGCCGGGGCCCCCCACTCCCGACCCGCAGCCCCCAGCTCCGCCGGTGCCCCCCACTCCCGACCCGCAGCCCCCCCATCTCCGCCGGTGCCCCTCACTCCCGACCCGCAGCCCCCCCAGCTCCGCCGGTGCCCCCCACTCCCGACCCGCAGCCCCCCCCAGCTCCGCCGGTGCCCCTCACTCCCGACCCGCAGCCCCCCCAGCTCCGCCGGTGCCCCTCACTCCCGACCCGCAGCCCCCCCACCCCCGCCGGTGCCCCCCACTCCCGACCCTCAGCCCCCCCAGCTCCGCCGGTGCCCCTCACTCCCGACCCGCAGCCCCCCCAGCTCCGCCGGTGCCCCTCACTCCCGACCCGCAGCCCCCCCCGCTCCGCCGGCGCCCCTCACTCCCGACCCGCAGCCCCCCCAGCTCCGCCGGCGCCCCGCACTCCCGACCCGCAGCCCCCCCAGCTCCGCCGGCGCCCCCCACTCCCGACCCGCAGCCCCCACAGCTCCGCCTGTGCCCCCCACTCCCGACCCGCAGCACCCCCAGCTCCGCCGGTGCCCCCCACTCCCGACCCGCAGCCCCCCCAGCCCTGCCAGTGCCCCTCACTCCCGACCCGCAGCCCCCCAGCTCTGCCCCCCAGCTCCGCCGGTGCCCCTCACTCCCGACCCACAGCCCCCACAGCTCCGCCGGCGCCCCCCACTCCCGACCCGCAGCCCCCACAGCCCTGCCGGTGCCCCTCACTCCCGACCCGCAGCCCCCCAGCTCCGCCGGCGCCCCCCACTCCTGACCCGCAGCCCCCCCCAGCTCCGCCGGCGCCCCCCACTCCCCCCCCGCAGCCCCCCCCAGCTCCGCCGGCGCCTCCCACTCCCGACCCGCAGGCCCCCCAGCTCGCCCAGTGCCCCACACTCCCGACCCGCAGCCCCCACCTCCCCCGGTGCCCCCCCCTCCCGACCCGCAGCCCCCCCAGCTCTGCCGGTGCCCCCCACTCCCGACCCGCAGCCCCCCCAGCTCCGCCGGTGCCCCCCACTCCTGACCCACAGCCCTGCCGGTGCCCCTCACTCCCGACCCGCAGCCCCCCCAGCTCCGCCGGGGCCCCCCACTCCCGACCCGCAGCCCCTGCCAGCCCAGCCCCCCCCCCAGTTCTGCCGGTGCCCCGCCCTCCCGACCCGCAGCCCCGCCAGGACTGCCGCCGCCCCCCCCGACCCGCAGCCCCCCCCAGCTCTGCCGGTGCCCCTCACTCCCGACCCGCAGCCCCTGGCAGCCCTGCCAGTGCCCCTCACTCCCGACCCGCAGCCCCCCCAGCCCTGCCGGTGCCCCTCACTCCCGCCCCGCAGCCCCCTCCAGCTCTGCCGGTGCCCCTCACTCCCGACCCGCAGCCCCTGTTAGCCCAGCTCTGCCGGTGCCCCTCACTCCCGACCCGCAGCCCCTGCGTCCCCCCCGCTCTGCCGGTGCCCCTCACTCCCGACCCGCAGCCCCCCCAGCCCTGGGAGGAGGGGAAGTCTAGGGGCTGGGCCCTGCTTATGGGGAGGGGCTGGATGGGGGGAGGGGAGTTGGGGGGAGGATGACCATGGGAGGCAGGGTGTGATGGGGAGACAGTCGTCTTATGGGGAGGGGAGGCAGGTTATGGGGGTAGAAGAGAGGGCAGATTACAGCTGGGGTGGGGTGAGGATATAGGGCTGGGTGGGGGGCAGGGCGGACTGGGGGCAGGATACGGGGAAGGGGCAGGTTATGGGGGTGCGGCTTTGGGGGCCCTGGGTGGTGATGGAGGGTGGGGGAGTAGGTTGGAGGGGCTGGTTATGGGGTGGGGAGGGGCCGTTTGGGGCACGGTCCAGTCTAGGGGTGCAATGGGACAGAAAATTGGGACCCCTCCCTGCCTAGCACCCCCCCCTTTTACTCCCTTCCCCTTGTGTCCGTCCCCTCCCCCCCCCCCCCCGTGCAGGGTCATGACCTCCCCAGAGGGGGGCGCTGCCCCCCGCCCGGCCCAGCCCCTCACGGACCTGGATTTCCACTCGGGGGCCCGGATCGCCGAACTCAACCAGCTGGTGCAGGAGCTGAGCAAGCGGACGGCGCGGGACCCAGGCGTCCGGGCCACCCAGGAGCTGGTGGTTCTCAAGGACTTTGTCTTCTCCCTGCTGGGTGAGTGAGGACGTGCTGGGAGCCCGGACGCCTGGGTTCTCTCCCCGGCTCTGGGAGGGGAGTGGGGGCTGGTGGGTTAGACGGGGCGGGCTGGGAGCCCGGACGCCTGGGTTCTCTCCCCGGCTCTGGGACGGGAATGGGGACTGGTGGGTTAGAGCAGGGGGGGCTGGGAGCCAGGACGCCTGGGTTCTCTCCCCGGCTCTGGGAGGGGAGTGGGGGCTGGTGGGTTAGAGCAGGGGGGGCTGGGAGCCAGGACTCCTGGGTTCTCTCCCCGGCTCTGGGAGGGGAGTGGGGGCTGGTGGGTTAGAGCAGGGGGGGCTGGGAGCCAGGACGCCTGGGTTCTCTCCCCAGCTCTGCGAGGGGAGTGGGGGCTGGTGGTTAGAGCAGGTGGGGCTGGGAGCCAGGACTCCTGGGTTCTCTCCCCGGCTCTGGGAGGGGAGTGGGGGCTGGTGGGTTAGAACAGGGGGGGCTGGGAGCCAGGACTCCTGGGTTCTCTCCCGAACTCTGAGGCTATGGCGGTTGGAAGCGGATTAGTCAACCCGGACGCCTGGGTTCCCTTTTTCCTAGCCCTTCGGTCCTTTCTCCTGCCAGGTCTGGTGCAGCAGGTGGACGGGAGGCTCCCGTTGGCCAACGAATACCTCCTCCTCTCCGGCGGGGCCCGCCAGGGCTCGGTGGACGTGGACCCAGGCGTCCTGGACCGCCTGGCCCCGGGGGCCGACTACGACGCTGACTACACCCTCCTGGTGCCCGTCCTCCAAGCCCGCGGCTGCCCCGTCACCCTGGACCTGCGCCGGTGCCCGCCGGGCCACGCCTGGCTGGCACTAGCCCCCTTCGGGCCCGAGGCCTGCCACCGCTGGGCCGACTGCTGCCGTCGCCACGGCGACGAGGCCTACCTGGCCCCGGGCCTGGTCTCGGCCTGGTTCTCCCAGGCTTTGGGCACCGTGGCCGACCGGGCCCGGGCCGCCCCGCGCCCAGGGGGGCCGGCGGTGGAGCGGGTGGCCGGCCGGGGCGGCCCGGTGACCCTGCTGCTCAGCCACGGCGCGGTGCGGGCGCTCTACGACGTGGTGCCCGTGGTGGCCTTCCAGGGGTGGCCGGCGGCGGCCCGCGAGTGGCTGGGCCACAGCCATTTCTGGGACGGCAAGCTGAGGGAGGAGGACGTGGCCGGGGGCTTCTACCTCCTGCCTGGCTCCGGCCCGGCTTGGCGGGAGGCTTCAGACCCGGCGGAGGCCTCGGGCCCGGCTTGGTGGGAGGCCTCGGACCCGGCGGAGGCCTCGGGCCCGGCTTGGCGGGAGGCTTCAGACCCGGTGGAGGCCTCGGGCCCGGCTTGGCGGGAGGCTTCAGACCCGGCGGAGGCCTCGGGCCTGGCTTGGCGGGAGGCCTCGGACCCGGCGGAGGCCTCGGGCCTGGCTTGGCGGGAGGCCTCGGACCCGGGGGAGGCTTCGGGCCTGGCTTGGCGGGAGGCCTCGGACCCGGGGGAGGCTTCGGGCCTGGCTTGGCGGGAGGCCTCGGACCCGGGGGAGGCTTCGGGCCTGGCTTGGCGGGAGGCCTCGGACCCGGGGGAGGCTTCGGGCCTGGCTTGGCGGGAGGCCTCGGACCCGGGGGAGGCTTCGGGCCTGGCTTGGCGGGAGGCCTCGGATCCGGGGGAGGCCTCGGACCCGGGGGAGGCTTCGGGCCCAGCTTGGCGGGAGGCCTCGGGCTCGGTGGAGGCCTCGGGCCCGGCTTGGCGAGAGTCTTCGGACCCGGCGGAGGCCTCGGGCCCGGCTTGGCGGGAGGCCTCGGGCCCGGCTTGGCGGGAGTCTTCGGACCCGGCGGAGGCCTCGGGCCCGGCTTGGCGGGAGTCTTCGGACCCGGCGGAGGCCTCGGGCCCGGCTTGGCGGGAGGCCTCGGGCCCGGCTTGGCGGGAGTCTTCGGACCCGGCGGAGGCCTCGGGCCCAGCTTGGCGGGAGGCCTCGGGCCCGGCTTGGCGGGAGGCCTCGGGCCCGGCGGAGGCCTCGGGCCTGGCTTGGCGTCTGTCCTTCTCCCGGAGCGAGCTTCATCTCAAGAAGGCGGTGCCGCCCCCGCTGCTCCAGGCCTACCAGGCCGCCCGGGCTGCCCTCGGCGGGGCCTGGGGCGGGCGGCTGGGGCCGTATCACCTCTGGACCCTGGTGCTCTGGGCCTGCGAGCGCCTGCCCGCCCGCTACCTGGGCCGGGAGGAGAACGCCGCCCATTGCCTGCTGGGCCTGCTGGACGACATGGCCGCCGGCCTGGGGGCCGGGGCCTGCCCGCACTACTTCCTGCCCGGCTGCGACAGGCTGGCGGGGGGCTCGGAGCCGGGACTGGCCCGCGCGGTGGCCGCCGTCAGGGGGGACCCGGCTGGGCACCTGCGGCAAGCGGTGGAGAGGGTCAAGATGGCCGCCAAGTTGGGCAGGGGGCCGGACGCGGGGTCGGCTGCTGAGGAGTAGGTGATGGGGGGGGTCAGTCTGTCTCCTTCTGCTGTGGGAGGGGAGTGGGGCCTGGTGGTTAGAGCAGGGTGGGCTGGGAGCCAGGACTCCTGGGTTCTCTCCTCGGCTCTGGGAGGGGAGTGGGGGCTGGTGGGTCAGAGCAGGGGGGCTGGGAGCCAGGACTCCTGGGTTCTCTCCCTGGCTCTGGAAGGGGAGTGGGGGCTGGGAGGTCAGAGCACGGGGGGGCTGGGAGCCAGGACTCCTGGGTTCTCTCCCCGGCTCTGGGAGAGGAGTGGGGGCTGGTGGGTCAGAGCAGGGGGGGCTGGGAGCCAGGACTCCTGGGTTCTCTCCCCAGCTCTGGGAGAGGAGTTGGGGCTGGTGGGTCAGAGCAGGGGGGGCTGGGAGCCAGGACTCCTGGGTTCCCTCTCCGGGTCTGGGAGGGGAGTGGGAGATGGTGGTTAGAGCAGGGGGCTGGGAGCCAGGACTCCTGGGTTCTCTCCCCGGCTCTGGGAGAGGAGTGGGGGCTGGTGGGTCAGAGCAGGGGGGGCTGGGAGCCAGGACTCCTGGGTTCTCTATATCCTTACTCTCTTGGGGCAGGGGGGTCGGAGGTTGCCTGCCCGCTCCTGTAATGAAAATCCAAGTTTCCCAGACCGCTCGGGGCTACTAAGACTTTATCTTGGGCTACTGATTTTTTTTTCCCATTGCCATTTAAATGTGCCAAATGAGGGGCTATTGAATCTTTCCACTGGGCCCCCAAAGTCAGTACCTGTGGGAGTGAACAGCTGGGCTGCACCCCGATAAAAGTTTGGGGTTCTCTGGGGTTTAGCGGTGTAGGGGGCTGATATGTCCGGGGCGGGGGGACAGCGGGGGGCTGTGGGTGGGGAATCAGGGGCACCGGTGGAGCTGCTACCAGAGTCTGCGCCCCCAGCCAAGTGCCCCCCGTTAAACGAGAGGGCCCAGAGTGGTTTGGTGGAAGGAGGCTTGCGGGAAAGCGAGTGATTTTTCGGGGTAGTTCTTCGTCCCTCTGTCGTTTGGGGGGCAGCGGGGGGGTTTGTCCCTGATGGAAGGAATGGGCCAATGGGTGGGGGGCGTGAGCGGGGGTGGCAGCTGCATCTGTACATGGGAGTCCCCCAGGCCTGCGCCGGAAAGAGACGTTTCATTGCTTCTGACTTGAGATGTAGATAATAAAATGTAAATTCGAAGGTGCTGGGTGGGCCGGTGTGTTACAGGGCTGGGCTGGCAGGGGGCTGCGGGTCGGGAGTGAGGGGCACCGGCGGAGCTGGGGGTGGGGGGCAGAGCCGGGAGTGAGGGGCACCAGCAGAACCCCCCCACCCCAAACCCCCCACTATCCCATGAGCCCCAGCACCCGCAGCCAATGGCTGGTGCGGGGGGTGGGATTACAATCCTGATCCGCTTATAGCTTCTGGCATTGCTTCTTTCCGGCTTGGCAAATGAAGTGGCCAAATTTGCATATGCAGATCGGGATACAAATTGGCTCCCGTTTCAAGACCGAGCCAGAAAAGTCAGTTTCAAGGCCCCCCCACACTCCCCTCTGCCAAGCAACGGGCCTGGCAGGGAGCTGCTATGCTGTGGGGTGGGGGACTCAGCAGGGGGCGCCCCCTCCCCTGCCCGCAGTGGTGAGTCTCGATGACTCATAATCCTCAGTCTCGCTTCTCACCCATAATCTCTAAAGCCCGTCTGGATTTTCTGCTGAAAATCAGGCTCTGAACCCCGGCGTCCGGGCAGAATCACAGCGGGGGCGGGGCCATCCCTCCTCCTGAAATCCCCGGCCCAGCCCATGGGCCCAGGCACGATTCCGCCTCGGTTCCTGCCCTGAACGCTTGGCGAATATCGCTGTTAAACTCCACCCCAGAGGTGGGTGCATCTCAGCGCCAGGCGAGGGGTCCCTGGGTAACCGGCCGCCCCGCCCCAGAGGTGGCCGCATCTCAGCGCCAGGTGAGGGGTCCCTGGGTAACCGGCTGCCCCGCCCCAGAGGTGGCTGCATCTCAGTGCCGGGCGAGGGGTTATGGGTAACTGGCCGCCCCGCCCCAGAGGTGGCTGCATCTCAGCGCTGTGTGTGATCTCGTGGCTAAGTATATAGCCGAGCCTGGGGATGGGTGGGTCAGAGCAGAGGGCTGGGAGCCAGGACTCCTGGGTTCTCTCCCCGGCTCTGGGAGGGGAGTGGGGGCTGGTGGGTTAGAGCAGGGGGGCTGGGAGCCAGGACTCCTGGGTTCTCTCCCCGGCTCTGGGAGGGGAGTGGGGGCTGGTGGGTTAGAGAAGGGGGGCTGGGAGCCAGGACTCCTGGGTTCTCTCCCCGGCTCTGGGAGGGGAGTGGGGGCTGGTGGGTTAGAGCAGGGGGGCTGGGAGCCAGGACTCCTGGGTTCTCTCCCCGGCTCTGGGAGGGGAGTGGGGGCTGGTGGGTCAGAGCAGGGGGGCTGGGAGCCAGGACTCCTGGGTTCTTTGCCTGCTCTGTGACTCAGTTTCCCTCAGGGGCCTAGCTGCACATTCTCGTTCCCCCTTTTGTCAGGAGGTGACACCCCGAATGCGACCCCCCCCCACACACACCGAGCTGGCGCTGCCCCCCCAACTCCGCACCCCCCCCCCCGCTGCGCCGCGCTGCCAGTGCCGCCAGGTGGCTAAAAATACCCGCTGCAAAATGCAACCTTGAGCGCCCGTCCTGGCAAAGCAGCGGAGCGGTGCGTCCCCCCCCCCCGCTGTTCCCCTCCCCCATCTCCTCCTCTCTCCCCCCAGGTCCTTCTGCTCCCCCCCTTCTGATGTGCACCCCCCCACACACGGCTCCTTTCCTGCTCCCCCCTCCTCGGTGATGCCCTGCTCAACGAGAGTCTAGATCCTGCCGGGGGGGGGGGGGGCTGGGAGCCAGGACTCCTGGGTTCTCTCCCCGGCTCTGGGAGGGGAGTGGGGGCTAGTGGTGAGAGCAGGGCGGGACGGGAGTCAGGACTCCTGGGTTCTCTCCCCGGCTCTGGAAGGGGAGTGGAGGCTGGTGGGTTAGAGCAGGAGGGGCTGGGAGCCAGGACTCCTGGGTTCTCTCCCCGGCTGTGGGGCCAGCTCCTGTCACTAGCGCGTGAGCCCCCCCCCCCCCGCGCTCCACCCGGGGGGGCTTTTTTCCAGCCAGGCAGCAGCCGAGTGAACCCAGCAAATGTCACCCTTCGCCGCTGGGACTCGGCGGGGGGGGGGGCGGTCTGTGTCACCAGCCGCGCCCCCCCCCGCCCCCCGGCTGGCCACTGGAGCGAGGAGATTTAATGAGCGGGGGGGGGCACTGGTGGAGGGGGGAGCAGGGAAGCGTGGAGGGGAGGGGTGGGTGGGTCTCAATAATCCCCCTCCCCGTCTCACTGCACCGCCCCGTGATTGGAGTTAAACATTCGGGGGGGGCTCCTTGCTCCAGTCCCTCGCCCCCTCCCCAAGTGTGGTGTGAGTGGGGGGGGGTCACCTGTGAAATATTCTCTGTGTTGGGCCCTCCCAGAGCTGGGGGGCAGGGCTGGGCTAGCAGGGGCTGCGGGTCGGGAGTGAGGGGCACCGGCAGGGCTGGGCTGGCAGGGGCTGCGGGTCGGGAGTGAGGGGCACCGGCAGGGCTGGGGGGGGCAGGGGCTGCGGGTCGGGAGTGAGGGGCACCGGCAGAGCTGGGGGGGGCAGGGGCTGCGGGTCGGGAGTGAGGGGCACCGGCAGAGCTGGGGGGGGCAGGGGCTGCGGGTCGGGAGTGAGGGGCACCGGCAGAGCTGGCGGGGGCAGGGCTGGGCTAGCAGGGGGCTGTGGGTCGGGAGTGGGGGGCTCGGGGGGAGCCCAGGGCCGGACAAACACTCCCAAATCCAGGCAGGTGGGAAAGGTTTGGGGGTAACCATTTTCAAGTCGCTTCCAATCCTACTTTTGCAGGGGGAGCTCAGGGATCCCCCCAAATTCCTCTGCTAAATTGCTGGGCATTTTTGGGTGGGGTGAGCGCAGACACCCCCAAACCTGGAGTTCCCCCTTTCTGCTTCCCAGCGTGGGGGGGGACCCCCATCATGCTCTCCTTGCCTGCTGAACTGGGGAGGATGGGGAGCCATGGCTGTTTGGGGGGACCCCAAATCCCCCCTCACCCCGCTACAGACACCCCATCTCTGGGGGAGGGGTGCAGGGGGTCCCCTGGTCTCAGCCAGTGTGGAAGCCCGAGCAGCCCCCTGCTTCTAGACTGGATCTGAGCCCATTTTAGGGGGGACAGGGGGCTCCCCAATAAACTAGACTAGGAGAGGGGGGGCCCCCAATACTAAGCTGGTCTGGGAGGGGGGCTGGAACTGAGCCATTCTTTGGGGTAGGTGCGGGGAATTCCCGCCAGCTGTCGGTTCCCCAAGGGTGTGGGGGGAGCCCCCCCACAGATTCCCGTGTGTGTGTGTGTGTGTGTGTGTGTGTTTCTCCATCCCTCTCTCTCTCCATCCCCGCCCTTCTCCCATCCCTCCATCCCTCCCCTCCGCTTCACCGCTGCTTCACACACACACACACACACAGAGCAGCCTGTGCCATCCACAAATTAACCTCGCCGGCTGAAGGACAACCGGGATTGTGTAGCGCTGTGTGTGTGTGTGTCTGTCCTGTCTGCCTGTGGGGGGGCCATCCACCCACCCCACTTTCTCCGGCGCCCCAAGGAATCACAGAAGTTCGAGCTCCGGGGAGCTCGCCACCAGCTCGCTAATTTCTGGTGCCGACCCGGCTCCTGGCGGGTGATTTTCGGAGACCGAGTTCGCCGCGCGCCCTGGAAATCTCCCGGAGGCTGCGGTGTGGGGAGAGGGACGCGGGGCGGGAGGTGGGATGGGGGGCCCCGAATCCGGCCCGCCGGTCGCTTTGGAAGGAAATTGATTTTCGCCGCTGCCGCCGTCCTCGCCGGAGGCCGGACCGTGACCGTCCCAAGACGTTGGCGCCGTGACCACAAAAATATTGACTACCCCTGACTGGAGCAGGGAGGCCGGGGGAGACGCTCGGCTTTATTAAGCTCCCGGCCGATCTGTTGGAAAGGAGAGAGAGAAACCAACGACCCCCCACCCGGGGCTCAATTCGCCCCTAGCCGGATTAATCTAGGCGGGGTGGGTATAATCCCCCGCAGGGCTCGGCTCTTCGGGGGGATGAGCGCGGCGTGAAACCCCCCCCCCCCCCGAGCGGGGCACCGGCCGGCCGAGGACCATGGCGGCGCTGGCCAGCTCCTTGATCCGGCAGAAGCGGGAGATCCGGGAGCCCGTCGCCAGCCGCCCCGTGGCCCCGCAGAGGAAGGTCTGCCCCCGCGGCACCAAGTCCCTCTGCCAGAAGCAGCTGCTCATTTTAATCTCCAAGGTCCGGCTCTGCGGCGGGCGGAAAGGCCGGCTGGAAAAAACACCTGGTGAGTGATTTCTGAGCGGCGAGGGGGTGTGGGTGGGGGGGGGCCATATAGCCCTGTAGTGGCCTGATGCCAATGGTAGGGGGCACGGTACAGAGCTTGGGCTATTTCCTGCTAATGCCCGGGCTGCAATGCCTGGTGCTAACAGCGGGGGGCGCTGTGACAGAGCCGATCATGCAATATCCTTCATATATTGACCGTCTGTCCTCGCAATGCTTGGTGCTAACATCAGGAGGCGCCGTGATAGGTTAAGCATGCAATATATAGCATATATTGACCAGCTTTCCTTGCGTTGCCTAGTGCTAACAGCAGGGGATGCTGTGACAGAGCCGGTCATGCAATATACTGCATATATTGACCGTCTTTCCTTGCAATGCCTGGTTCTAACAGCAGGGGGCACTGTGACAGGTCGCTCATGCAATATACTGCTTATATTGACCGTATTATCTTGCATTTCCCAGTGTTACCAGCAGGGGGCACTGTGACAGAGCCAATCATGCAATATGTGGCATATATTGACCATCTTTCCTTGAAATGCCTGGTGCTGACAGCGGGGGGTGCTGTGACAGAGCCAATCATGCAGTATCCTTCATATATTGACCGTCTGTCCTTGCAATGCTTGGTGCTAACATCAGGAGGCGCTGTGACAGGTTAAGCATGCAATATACTTCATATATTGACCATCTTTCCTTGCAAGACCTAGTGCTCAGAGCAGGGGGTGCTGTGACAGAGCTGATCATGCAATATACTGCTTATATTGACCGTATTTCCTTGCATTGCCTAGTGTTACCAGCAGGGGGCACTGTGGCAGAGCCGATCATGCAATATACTGCATATATTGACCATCTTTCCTTGCAATGCCTGGTGCTGACAGCAGAGGGTGCCGTAAACCAATATTATTTATGGGTCACCACTCTGGGGGAGGCAGGGGGGTGTTTTGCCCAGGTAGAAGCGGAGGAGCCGGGGTAGTGGGTGCAGTTGGGGGAGGGACAGAGTAGACAGGTGGAATGCTTTCAGTATATGGACCGGGCGGTATCTAAACTAGAATGCCCTCTGCTGGCCAAAAGGTGTGTTGCCCCGGGATCGTGGTTTTCAGAGTAAGAAATGCCTGTGAGTGTTTCATTTGCAGCTCCGGTGATGTTTATATGGACTGGTCCATATAATGCACCACCCCCAACGAGCACGAAAAGTGTCGTCCCGCTCAGATAAACAAACGTCCCTGATTCTAGGGTTTAAAACCACAGTAGGGTCAATATGGACTGGTCCATATAGGACGTCATTGCTCCCCATTGGATGAAACGTATTGATGTTGCGCCATCCCCTCGGTGGCATACCTGCTGTGTGGTGTCTTTGGTTTCCAGTCACCCTGATGTTTTATACGGACTGGTCTATACGGGGCTAGAGCGGGCCCCATTCCTGGAGGAAATTTATGGACCGCCCTCTATTGGGTTATGCCTCTCTGTGCTACTGCAAGATCTGGGTCAGTGGAGATCAGGACTGCCCGGTGCTGGGAGCAGAGTGGGGGCTGGTGGGTTAGAGCAGGTGGGGCTTGGAGCCAGGACTCCTGGGTTCTCTCCCCGGCTCTGGGAGGGGAGTGGGGGCTGGTGGGTCAGAGCAGGTGGGGCTGGGAGCCAGGATTCCTGGGTTCTCTCCCCGGCTCTGGGAGGGGAGTGGGGGCTGGTGGGTTAGAGCAGGGGGGAGCTGGGAGCCAGGACTCCTGGGTTCTCTCCCTGGCTCTGGGAGGGGAGTGGGGGCTGGTGGTTAGAGCGGGGGGGCTGGGAGCCAGGACTCCTCGGTTCTCTCCCCGGCTCTGGGAGGGGAGTGGGGGCTGGTGGGTTAGAGCAGGGGAGGCTGGGAGCCAGGACTCCTGGGTTCTCTCCCCTGCCCTGGGGCCGGGGGGGAGCCGGCGCCCCCTAGAGGGCGCAGGGAAGGGTCCATATTGGGTCCGCGAGGCCCGGCTTGAACTCCAGAGCCTGCCCCGAACCCATCCCCCCTCTAGCGCCTCCTGCCGCATCCGTGGCTTCTCTCCCCCCCTCCCCCGCTCCGCTTCCCTGCCCCTCCCCCGCCGCTGGCCGCGGTTACGCCGAGATCCCCGCTGGGCCCGGTGCCACCTTGGCCCCGGGCCTGCACCTCGTTCTCCTCCCGCGTCCTTGCTGCTGGCAACCGAGGCGCTCGTGGCCCCCGGCCAAGCCCCACGTGCTCTGCAGTGACCCAGGAGTCCGGGAGCTGCCCCTCCCCCGCCAGCTCTGCCGGTGCCCCTCACTCCCGACCCGCAGCCCCTGCCCCCCGCAGCTCTGCCGGTGCCTCTCACTCCCAACCCGCAGCCCCTGCCCCCCCCAGCCCTGCCGGTGCCCCTCACTCCCGACCCGCAGCCCCTGCCCCCCCAGCCCTGCCGGTGCCCCTCACTCCCGACCCGCAGCCCCCTGCCCACCCCCAGCTCTGCCGGTGCCCCTCACTCCCCACCCCCAGCCCCTTCCCCCCCCAGCCCTGCCGGTGCCCCTCACTCCCGACCCGCAGCCCCTCCTGTAATTTTTATCCCCGGCTGAATCCCATTCATGGAGCTGAATAAGCCCCAATGATTTTTCTCACCCTCCCGCCCCCCCCCTCAGCCAATAATCCTTTGCACGGCCAGGCAGCGTGTGCACATTAAAATAAATTAAAGTCATTTAAATACATTTGCATGCATCAGGAGGCCCAGGGCATTGTGGGAGCGCAGCTGGATCATTAGCCAGGGAAATTCCCTGCCGGTGCCCCTCACTCCCGACCCGCAGCCCCTGCCAGCCCTGCCCCCCGCCCCAGCTCTGCCGGTGCCCCTCACTCCCGACCCGCAGCCCCTGCGTCCCCCCAGCTCTGCCGGTGCCCCTCACTCCCGACCCGCAGCCCCTGCCAGCCCTGCCCCCCGCCCCAGCTCTGCCGGTGCCCCTCACTCCCGACCCGCAGCCCCTGCCAGCCCTGCCCCCCGCCCCAGCTCTGCCGGTGCCCCTCACTCCCGACCCGCAGCCCCTGCGTCCCCCCAGCTCTGCCGGTGCCCCTCACTCCCGACCCGCAGCCCCTGCCCCCCCCAGCCCTGCCGGTGCCCCTCACTCCCGACCCGCAGCCCACAGCCCCCCCTGCGGGGTCTGGAGCAGGACCAGGCACTGGGGTGGCTGAGGTGAAGCGAGGACTTAGCGGAATTACATCGTGGCCGGGAGCAATGGGGCATCGCGGGGGGGGGGGGTGTGTGAAGGAAAAAGGAAGGGGGGAGGATACACACGCACGCCCCAAGCGAACCCCCCCCCCCACGCGCCCTCCCAGTGCGTCCCAGCGCACGGGCCCACCGCAGCCACCCCGCAGCGTGCGTACAGCTCCGTGCGCGCAGAGCCCGTGTGGTGCCGGGTTATGAATTATACAAACCCAGCCCATTAAGACGTCCCTTTGCGTTTGACTCACTCCAGCAGCCCCGGGAGGGCTGGGGGCCAGGACTCCTGGCTTCTCTCCCCGGCTCCGGGAGGGGAGTGGGGGCTGGTGGGTCAGAGCAGGGGGGGCTGGGAGCCAGGACTCCTGGGTTCTCTCCCCAGCTCTGGGAGGAGAGTGGGGGCTGGTGGGTTAGAGCAGAGGGGGCTGGGAGCCAGGACTCCTGGGTTCTCTCCCTGGCTCTGGGAGGAGAGTGGGGGCTGGTGGGTCAGAGCAGGGGGGGCTGGGAGCCAGGACTCCTGGGTTCTCTCCCTGGCTCTGGGAGGGGAGTGGGGCTGGTGGTTAGAGCAGGGGGGGGCTGGGAGCCAGGACTCCTGGGTTCTCTCCCCGGCTCTGGGAGGAGAGTGGGGGCTGGTGGGTTAGAGCAGGGGGGGCTGGGAGCCAGGACTCCTGGGTTCTCTCCCCGGCTCTGGGAGGGGAGTGGGGGCTGGTGGGTCAGAGCAGGGGGGGCTGGGAGCCAGGACTCCTGGGTTCTCTCCCCGGCTCTGGGAGGGGAGTGGGGGCTGGTGGGTTAGAGCAGGGGGGGCTGGGAGTCAGGACTCCTGGGTTCTCTCCCCGGGCACAAGACAAGTCAGGCCCAACCCTCCGTGTCCTTGTTTCCCGGCCGGCGAAAGGCCGGTGGGTGGGTCTCGTGCGGCCCCCGGTGGGGCCGGAGGCTTTGGCTGGAGCCGAGATGGAGGCAGGGGATTTAATGGGCCCGTTTCCACCACCGTCCTGGCATAACCTGCCCCGGGGGGAGGGGCTGGGCCGGTGAAACCCAAATCAGTCCTGCCAGGTCTCCTCCTGGTGATTCCCCCCCCCATGTCCCCGCCTTACAGTGGGGTGTCTTCTCGTGAGCCCCCCGTTGGGCTGGGCTTCCCGCACCCTTCACGAGTGGATCCCTCACCCCGCGACCCCACACGCACACACGCAGCGTCAGCGACCCTTTGCTCGCCGCCGGGAGGCAAATCATTATTGGTGCATCCAGCGTGTAATGTGTTCCCATAAATCAGCCCGGCAGGGGCACCGGGGGGTCAGCTGGGAACGGGACGGGGGGGGAGCGAAGCTGAGGCCGGGGTGGGGTGGGGAGTGAAACAGCCCAACAGCGGGTGCCACACCCGGGAATAACGACACCGGGACGGTGCAGCGCCCCACGCAGCCCGCAGACGCACACGCAGGCTGTGTGCACGGATACATGCACAGGCTGTGCTCACGGTTACACACACACGCAGGCTGTGTGCACGGTTACACATACACACACGCAGGCTGTCTGCACGGATACATGCACAGGCTGTGCTCACGGTTACACACACACACGCAGGCTGTCTGCACGGATACGTGCACAGGCTGTGCTCACGGTTACACACGCAGGCTGTGTGCACGGATACATGCACAGGCTGTGCTCACGGTTACACACACGCAGGCTGTCTGCACAGATATACACGCAGGCTGTCTGCACAGATACATACACACACAGGCTGTCTGCACGGATATACACACAAGCTGTCTGCACGGTTACACACACGCAGGCTGTCTGCATAGATACACACACACACACACAGGCTTTCTGCACGGTTACACACACACGCAGGCTGTCTACACAGATACACACACACAGGCTGTCTGCACGGATATACACACAGGCTTTCTGCACGGTTACACACACACAGACTGTCTGCATGCATACATGCACATGCTGTACACACGGACAGACACACACGCAGGCTGTGTGCTCGGTTACACATACACACCCAGGCTGTCTGCACAGATACACACATACACACAGGCTGTCTGCACGGATATACACGCAGGCTGTCTGCACGGTTACACACACATGCAGGCTGTGTGCACGGTTACACATACACACCCAGGCTGTCTGCACAGATACACACATACACACAGGCTGTCTGCACGGATATACACGCAGGCTGTCTGCACGGTTACACACACGCAGGCTGTGTGCACGGTTACACATACACACCCAGGCTGTCTGCACAGATACACACACACACAGAGGCTGTCTGCACGGATATACATGCAGGCTGTCTGCACGGTTACACACACACACAGGTTGCCTGCATGGTTACACACACGCAGGCTGTCTGCACAGGCACACACACACACACACAGACATGAGCTTTATGCACGGATACACACACACACAGGCTGTCTGCATGGATATACACGCAGGCTGTCTGCATGGATATACACACACACAGGCTTTATGCACAGATATACATGCAGGCTGTCTGCACGGTTACACACACACACAGGCTGTCTGCACAGATGCGCGCACACACACACAGGCTGTCTTCACGGATATACACGCAGGCTGTCTGCACAGACGTACACACACATGCAGGCTGTCTTCATGGATACACACGCACACAGGCTGTCTGCACAGACGTACACACACACGCAGGCTGTCTGCATGGATACACATGCACACAGGCTGTCTGCACGGATATACACACACACACAGGCTTTATGCACGGATATACATGCAGGCTGTCTGCACGGATACACACGCACGCAGGCTGTCTGCACGGATACACACACGCACACAGGCTTTATGCACGGATATACATGCAGGCTGTCTGCACGGTTACACAGACACACAGGTTGTCTGCACAGATGCGCGCGCACACACAGGCTTTATGCACGGATGCACACGCAGGCTGTCTGCACGGATACACACACGCACACAGGCTTTATGCACGGATATACACACACACAGGCTGAGCGCACGGACACACACACGCAGGCTGCATGTTCCTCCTACATGCCAAAGACAGCCGCTCCACTGCCACACACACCCACCCTCATGCAGGGGCAGCGTCGCAATGGCCCTGAGCCCCGCGGCCCCGTCCGCACCCCCAGACAGCCGTCCGCGCGCCCCATGGTTCCTCACACGCCCGTGTGCGTTCACAGAACCACACAAAGCCACCCACTGCACCCCTCAACCCCACACAGAACAACAACTACGCACAGACACTCTGCCCCATACACACAACACAACTGGGACCCAGCAGAGGGGGTGGGAGGGGAGCCCGGACTCCTGGGTTCTCTCCCCAGCTCTGGGAGGGGAGTGGGGGCTGGTGGGTTAGAGCAGGGGGGGCTGGGAGCCAGGACGCCTGGGTTCTCTCCCCGGCTCGGGGAGGGGAGTGGGGGCTGGTGGGTTAGAGCAGGGGGGGCTGGGAGCCCGGACTCCTGGGTTCTCTCCCCGGCTCTGGGAGGGGAGTGGGGGCTGGTGGGTTAGAGCAGGGGGGTGCTGGGAGCCCGGACTCCTGGGTTCTCTCCCCGGCTCTGGCCATTGCGAGGTGAGGGCCAGTGAAGCCCTGCGGGATTCTGGGCTAAAAGGGGCAGGAAATTATGGTGCATCTTTTATTTATCTGCCAGCCGCGGTCTGTGCAGCGCTGCCTGGCCGGGTCCCACGGGGGGCCCTGTCAGAGCTAATTTCACTCCGGCGCCCTTCACAGCAACACAAACAACCCGTCTTCCAGCGCACGCGGCCCCTGCCAGGGACTGGGGGGCGGGGGCAGCGGGGTCTAGTGGTGAGACCAGGGCAAGCTGCCAGCCAGGACGCCTGGGTTCTCTCCCCGGCGCTGGGAGGGGAGTGGGGGCTGGTGGGTTGGAGCGGGGGGCGGGCTGGGAGCCAGGACTCCTGGGTTCTCTCCCCGGCTCTGCCCCAAACCCTCTGTGTGACCCTGAGCAGGTCAGGTCCCTGTGCCTCAGTTTCCCCACCTGATGTGCATTCAGAGAACGGCCTCCCCCCATATGCAGCATCCAACGGCCCAAATTCCTACGGGATAGATTCTATCTATCTATCCCCCTCCACCCCCACTATCTATCTATACCCACCCACCCCTTCTATCTATCTATCT